>NC_065518.1:4615558-4647242 GCF_006386435.1 Epinephelus moara | reverse complement strand
ATTTTTATATTATATACTTATAAAATGTTATGCCAAATCTCAGTATTTAAAGGAAAACTGATGCTTTTTTATTTTCTTTCATATGAAAGAAAATAAAAAAGCATCAGTTTTCCTTTAAATCAGTGAGTATAACTTTAAAACACAATAAAACAGCTCAATAAAAGTGTGATGGGGTGAGTTATTAGAGAGTTATTAGATTTTTAGCCACTCCAGCTAGTTTGCATTTATCCTTTAAGGGGACTCTGGCTCTCTGGGGAGACGTGTTGGGTTTTGATGGGTTTCCTGAACCTGCCAGTGACAACACGGTTTCCCCAACTTCAGGCTGTTTGGCTCAGCTGATGGAAAACCAGAGCGGTGAAGCCTAAATGTCTGCCATTTCTGGGTCACCTCCTTTAATAGGAGGTACGACGGGAGACGGAGGCATAGCTGTGGCTGGCTGCCTCCCTGTCGGGGAGTTTTGCAGGGAAAATGCGGGACATCTGCAGGATCCACTGGATCAGTATCAACAACCGTGGAGGCCGCAGGCAGGCGTCCCCGGTGGGGGCTTCACTCTGCAGCCAAGTCCAGAGAGGAGCTGCTATTACAGGCTGCGGTGCCAGAAACCACACGGGGAAGCCTTGATTAGAGAACACACTGACGCAAGCTCACAAAAATGCACACAAACACCCTCTCCGTTTATTTTATATGTTTTATGTGGCGTTGATAATTACTCACACATAAAGAATTGCTTGTTTACAATTAGTTTTTAACGCCCATGAACGCCTCTTTCCTTTCGTAACATCTTTTTGAGTGTTGTGTAACTTCACAAAAACACTTCAGCAAACAGTCCAAGCTTTGAAAATCCCTGAGAGTCAAGCCTCAGGGAGACTCTACGAATGTGTGTGTGTGTGTGTGTGTGTGTGTGTGTGTGTGTGTGGCTTGGTGGGGGTATAATGATGAAGAAAGTGGAGATGCTGTTGGTGCTGCCAGGAGAGGCTGACTCACTCCTCTGGATGTGTGATCCCACTCATACAGATCGGGGTGACCTTGTCGGCTCGCACATGAAAAATACAGAGATGTGATGTTGCTTTTTATTTTTTTAACCATCAAACATTTCAGCTCTGTTTTTGGACGACACGACGCAGCACATGGTCACTTCTAACTGTTCTCTGTGTGAACATATAATTGTTAGGACGAGTTATTCATCGACTGTGGGGCAGAAGTTGGTTTTTATGTCATTAGTTCTGCAGGTATGAGGTCAGAAGGTCGTAAACCAAAGCACTGGATACATTAAAATGCTGACCTCATGATGGCGCTAAATGAAAAGTCAGAGGATCACCAAAGTCATAACGGTTCATCCTGAGGGGAACATGAAGAACATTTAATCACAATCCATCCAGCAGCCGTTGTTGAGGTGTTTAACTCTGAAATGAAGTGGTGGACCAACCAACCAAAGGCTTTAGAGGAACATTTACAACACATTTTAACCAAATTTCCAGAAAATGATGCCCGTTTGAATCCACTCCTGTTACATGAATATAATATATAAAAAGAGCTGGTGGAGCTTATTCTCAAGTCTGTGTAGAAGAGGACACAATGAGACGAGGTGATTAAAGAGCTCTAGCTCATGATGGAAATATGACAATAGGACCGGGCAACAAAACGATAGTCGTAGTTTTCTTCGATATAAATTAACCAATGTTTGACAGATGTTTGATATAATTAAGCCACAGTTAAGATAATTACTGTCAATGTATTTTTAAGAAGTCATTTTCTCTTTGTAGATGAGGCTTTCAGCTATAGCATGTTCTCTGGGTGCAGCCTACTTTATTGCGACGCACCGATGAACATTTTGCAATTTGACGTATTTTCATTATCGATGACGTAGATGAATCGGCCCGCCCCTCACCACCATGTTTCTACAGCAGCCCAGAACTGTCAGCCACCATGTGTCAGAGAAACACTGATTTGTGATGTGAAACTGCTTTATTAAGTGTTTTCAGCGGCTTTAATCACCTGGTCTGTCTTGTCGGTGAAGATTCTCAGTCATCCAGGTCATGGTAATCATAAGTGCTATATCGTAGGCAACTGGACTCGCTTGCGTTTCTTGAAGACGCTTCGCCTCTCATCCAAGAAGCTTCTTCAGTGTGAAGTTGTCTGGGAGCCCAGGCAACTTCACACCCATTCACCCCTGGTCCCACCTGACCCTAACGAATCACATGATGGCCAGGTGGGTCAACGACTCACATTGTGACCTTAACGACTCTGAAACTAAAGGCTAGTTCACATTACACAATTTTCACTCTGATTTTGCGTCGCGGAGACTATCGTAATCTTTTGAGTGTTCATACCTGGCGACTTGTGTTTCTGTCATCGGGAGTCTCGCCAACTGCGGTACGACCTGTGTGTGCACACCACAAGATTTCTCCACCGAGCCCTCGCCGACAGAGCCCCAGATAACGCGGTGACGTCACCAAACTTGGAGACGACACATCGTAAAGTCATGGATATTCTTCCCAGTGTTGAATCAGATCTGCCTCCAGGGTCCAAACACAACACGCTCCCCGTGATCCTGTGGGCGCCATCATTGTTGTTGTTGCTTGCCGGCTTGTCAGTGTTGCCAGATCTTGGGAGAGAAACAAGCAACCAGGGCTATGGAAACAAGCCCAAAAGAAGCAACAGATATATATATAGAGGAAGGCGATGTTTAGAGAGCAGCCCAAATAAGCAACTCCACTTTAGAAACAAGCCCAAAAAACCGCAACCCGCGACTACCAATATTAAACAAGCCCAAAAAACCGCAACCCGCGACTACCAATATTTGTAAGCAACTTTACAAAAAAAGAAGCCCAAAGTCGCAGCTAATAAGCGGACCTGGCAACCCTGCAGCTTGTCCTCCTCACATTTCTTCCGTCCTCCTGCGTGCTGACGTGGGACGTATCCCGCCTCTCATTGGCTGATGCTCTTTGTCAGTCGTGTCAGACTTCTCCAGTTTTCTAGCATGCCAGATATCCAGTCCCAGTCGCAGACGAGGGGGCGACTTGCTCATAGGCTTGTTCACACATGAGGACTCATCGTGGCAGACTATCTGCCGACTCACCTCCGACCCAAGGTGACTCTCAAGATTCTCTGCGACGTCAAAATCGCGATGAAAATCGTGTAATGTGAACTAGGCTTAAGAGCTCACATTTGACCCCTACGCCTCTGTAAAGGGTTCACACTCACACAGGGTTTAAAGCCTGCAACTCCGAACCAGTCCTTTAGAACTGAAAAAGCTTCTTAGATGAGTCCAGTTGCCTACGATACAGCACTCATAATCACCTGGTCTGTTTACTTCAGAGAAGAAGAACCAGCTCCTGGTTCAAACCTCCTGAACAATGAACACTGATGGAATCCTAACTGGGAGCTCACGTCATGGCACATGGGAGAAGTTTCAGCTGGGTGCAGTCCTCTCCACTAGATGTAACTAAATCCTACACACTGTTCCTTTAACATTTATTGTGATCATTATCAATATCTGATATGAACCTTTTTATCATGACAACATTTTTGGCCTTATCGCCCAGACATAATTAGTACCATAACCTTTATAAACACAGTCTGCTGTTTACAACAGAATACAGTAAAGACAATGCTCAATCTTTATATATGTGTGCTCAGGCGTCCAGTATGAGTCAGTCTCCTCGATCCCTCTGATGTTACTCCACCTCTGTCCTCCCTGACCTCTGACCTCCTCTGTGCTGATGGTTATGTCAGCAGTCTGAAGCACTGAGGCTTTTCTCTGTTGTCACACTGAAGTCGCTCCGAATGCTGCTGTCAGCTGAACGCCTGAAATATTAAAAGCTGCAGCAGGAGAGCTTCATGTTCATGTGAGGATCCAGTTGTCTTTTCAGAGTCAGAGTCACAAAGTGAAGCAGAGACATTAGCTCTGAAAACACAAAGCTCTGCTGCTGTATTAGTATGCATACAGAGTGTTTCACTGTAAAATAAATCTGAAGTTTCCTGTCAGTTAAAATGTTGAAATCACTTGAAATTCGACATGAAAACAAAACACACCTACAAAAAGATGCTTGGCTCTGTCCCAGAACAACAGGTTGTAAATGCTTCAGTCATGACATCAGATTAATAAATGTGATCAATAAATGTATAAAGTCACAGTCGTCGACCTCACAGTTACATCATGTGTAAAGCTGCAGAACGTCGGCTCGTCCTGGACGCCCTCCTGCAGAGTGAGAGTGAGTCATGAGCAGCTGCTGCCAGCGTTTATTAATACACCACACACACACACACACACACACACACACACACACACACATGCGCAGTGTTGTGTTTATATTGGTTCACATTGAATTTTTATGATTTTTTGCACCAGTGTGATGAAGTACTCAAATAAAACATTCACTTTTAGGAATTATTGTTTTTTCATGATTTACATCTGAAGCATAAAAATATAATCACAGAGACATTTTACAGCTGTGTTATTTTGTTGGATTAATCAGGTACAAACGAGGTATTTACTGGGACTCTTTTCACTTTTAGTGATGTTGTTTACATTGTTTATGTTTTGTAGACAATGTCAAGAGCGCCACTTTCATCTGCCTTCACTGTATCAGCCATTAGAGCATGAGATCAACACGTGCTGTATGCATACGCAGATTTCAGAGACCGGCAGCGTTGAAAAATGTCTTTGCAGCTCTACACGCTAACGGCTACTCGCCTTAAACAGCAGTCCACTTCTGTGTTTTGGTACAGCTGGTTTTAATGGCTGATGTAAACCATACCCGAGTAGACATGAACATTCCCCGAGTACACATGAACTGTACCTAAGTACACACGAACTGTATCCGAGTACACGCGAACTGTACCCGAGTACACTGTTTTATTATCTTTGAGTCTGAACACAGTCTTCATTAAGGTTTTCTCAGTCAAAGAGAAACTCTCCTCCTCCTGTCTGTGTGGTACTGATGTGATTACAACAGGATATTTATCCTCGATAACAGATGTGCTGCTTGGTTGGGAAGCTGTGGCACTCGTGCGTAGAGTGTCAAACACATGGCACTCATGGAAGTTAGGCCCATGTTGGTAGAGAGATATTTCATCATACTGCTGGTGTTTCTAGTCTTACTTGATATTATCATTTTACCGACGTCACATGCAGCACTGATGTCATGTTTCTACATGAAGTGAAGACACGCTTCAAACCATTTCTTCCTCTCCACCATGAGTCCTTGTTGTTGTTAGTTTCCAGCAGCACTGATGATTGAGTTGACGTCATTGTTTTGCAACTGTCAAAAAACATGCCAGCATTGATAAAAAGAATTCACTGGTCACTTTATTAGGGACACCTTGCTAGTACCAGGTTGGACCCCCTTTGTAATTCTTGGTGTCACAGATTCAACAAGGTGCTGGAAACATTCCTCAGAGATGTTGGTCCATATTGACATGATGACATCACACAGTTGCTGCAGATTTGTCGGCTGCACATCCATGATGAGAATCTCCCGTTCCAGCACATCCCAAAGGTGCTCTATTGGACCGAGATCTGGTGACTGTGGAGGCCATTGGAGTACAGTGAACTCATTGTCATGTTTGAGATGATGTGAGCTTTGTGACATGGTGCGTTATCCTGCTGGAAGTAGCCATCAGAAGATGGGTACACTGTGGTCATAAAGGGATGGACACGGTCAGCAACAATACTCAGGTAGGCTGTGGTGTTTAAACCATGCTCAGTTGGTACTAAGAAAATCAATTATATTGCAAGTATTTTTGTAAACAGTGTTTTCTTACAGGGTGCAGTGCTGGAGAACAAACATCTGGGAAACATTGTGTCAACAACACTCTATTATATTCTGTGGAACCTATAAAGTTATTATGTCCAGTTATAATACACGACTAAACCTGTGGGGGTAAAGAAAGGTAAATTTACCAGAACTGAACCCCCAAAGGTCCCAGTATTTACAAGAATAAATAATAAATAGAGGATAATTTATTCCTCCTTTCCTCTAAAATAACCAGTTGTTGCTCCCTTGTTCTTCTGTATTCTTGTTCTCTGCACCTATGTTTCGGTTGCAGAAGGAACTGATGAAGATCTTATAATTCATACAACACAAACTGTAAATCACAGGCTGAATTATAAAATGTAACAAAATGTATCATGGTAGATTTTATCCATAACATCAACCTGAACCTGCTGTTAAATAATCAAGAAGTACCTGACATCATTGACGCCTCATGTCAGCCAAAGTTTGTCATACAAACTACTGAAATGTAAATTTAACGGATACAGAGGGGCACTGACGACGAACACTGCCAACCCTGCAAACCTACAACCGTCTCCTACTGTCCAGGAAGTCAGACACATCACTTCCATCCTGGAGAACACTTTGAATCTTCCTGCGTCTGACGGGACAAAATCACCATCAAAGCTGGTAACTAACAGGTCACTACTTTCATGTTGTTGGTAAAGGTCAGGAACACCTTCTTCAGTGTACTTTTTAATGACTGAGTTTCACTCTCTCCACCAAACTCAACAACTCCTAACAGCAGACAATCACCACTCCTTTAATTCTGTCCATCAAACATCAGTGACGGACGTTAATCTACGAATAATTTCTCGTGATTCGGCTCATTCTTGTTTGAACGTCCCGATTTCTTTATAATTGGTGAAACAGTTTCAGACTGAGTGACGCTGCAGGACGACAGCAGGCAGATCAACTGCAGATCAACAGACTCTGCTGACGGAGGTGAAGATGTTTTCCCACAGCTGCTGAGACGACGTGCACAGACACGCCGGAGAAATCAACATCTGCCAACATTAGACCTCATTCAGCCGTAACATAGTACACACTGTGCAGAGTCTGCAGTAACAGCTCAACACATCAGGTTTTTTCCTTTAAGCCCCCCTCCAGAAACGTTTCAGAGTATAATCATACGAGTATCTGGTTTAACATGATTTTCCTCCATAAAAAAAACAGAATTACCGCTTCCTGTTTGTATGCCTCTGCAGACCAATCAAGTTACAGTTAAAGTTTACATCCATGTCAATCTACAGTCATATGTTGTTATGACAGTTAACAATGCCTCAAATATGGATGATGCTGCAAAACCAAAAACATGTTTTGTGAGGTCACAGTGACCTTGACCTTTGACCGCCAAAATCTGATAAATTCATTGTAGAGTTCAAGTCAACATTTGTGCCAAATTTGAGGAAATGTCCTCAAGGTGATACATATTGCTTTCACACAAGGTCACAGTGACCTTGACATATGACCACTAAAATCCAATCAGGTTATCCTTGAGTCTGAGTGGACGCTTGCGCCAGATTTGAAGAAATCCCCTCGGGGGGTTCTGTGGGTATTGCGTTCAAGAGAATGAGACTGACGTGAGGTCACAGTGACCTTTGACCACCAAACCTAATCTGTTCATCACTGAGTCCAAGTGGACGTTTGTGCCAAATTTGAAGAAATCCCCTCGGGGGGTTCTTGAGATATCGCGTTCACGAGAATGGGATGGACGGACAACCCAAAACCATAATTCCTCTGGCCATGACTATCGCCAGCCAAGAGGCATAAAAACTCAGAGTGGTCTGGAAGCAGATCTACTCTTTCTCCCTCATTGAAAAATTCTGGATTTGGCCTCCATCCCGCCCAAAACCACTGCTAGCACTAGGTGTTATGCGGGATTTATATTTTTGCGTCGAATCAATGGTATACCCGCGGTGTAGGCTCTGTGTCAGCGTAGAGCCTATGCTGTACCCTACAACATAGGCTGACATGCACCTGCCCAGAAATATAATTACACCTCACAGCAATGCAGACCTCCTGTCTGTCTCTGTAAGCTGAAACCATTTCCCTCAGTGGAAACAAAGCTTTTATTCACTTTAATTTCACAGATAAGAAACAATAAATTGTGAAGACAATAATGCCTCCACAAAAATAGCATTTTAAGTCCTGTGTGTGATTTATCCTGGCTTCATATGAGCAGAGGAAATCTCTGCTAGCTGCTAGGCTAATTTATACAATGTAAAATGCCATAGGCTTGTGCTAATAACGTTAGCATGTTGTATTTGTGGGGAAAATGTGTCCAGATAAAGACAAGTGCTTTGTCTGTGAATGCTGCGAGTTATAGTGAAGCTGATTTGTGTTTGAAACTGTCTCTATTAAGCCATTTTAATGTGTGTTTACTGTGTGTTTAATGTGTGTTCAATGTGTGTTTAATGTGTGTTTTGAATCAACTAAACTTGACAGCATTTCATAGAAACTCCATCACCAACCAGTGTTTTGGAGGTGTAACTGCAGAGTTGTTCTCAAACTGGGGCCTGGGGTTCTCTGGCGTCCCCCCAGGGATAAGGCCTTTAAAGCTCCTATGATTACACAGTTCTTACCCGAAATATCACAAGCTTGTTTTAACTTTAGTTACTTTAGTCCAGTGGTTCCCAACCTCAGGGTCAGGGCCCTGCAAAGGGTCACCAGATACATGTGAGATGATGAATCAATCAAACATCAATACTATATTTTAATTAATTAGCATGTCATATGGTTTTAATGTTCAATCTGCAAAGTAACTAAAGCTGTCAGATAAATGTAGCGCGGTAAAAAGGACAATATTTCCCTCTTGGATGTAGAGGAGGAGGAGAAGTATAAAAGAGCAGAAAATTATACTATGTATTGGAAGCAGTGGCATTCCCGTGGTTTTGAGGATCTGGTTGAGCGAGGACATTTTTACAGATAAGAAGTTGTATTATGTCAAAGTCCTACAAGATAGCTGATAACATAATTATAAACTATCTCAAATGTCCACTGGAAAGCCACTAGGCTTCACAACTTTATGAAGTAACTAACTCCCTCCTGTGTGATACGTCTCTTAGTGTGAAACTGATTTGGCAAAGGGACCTCGAGGGAGAAACTGATGGTGACAGATTGTCTAACATTGTGTCAGGATGTGGTGAATATGTGGAAGAAGCCAGGGGAAAGCTCACACAATATAAGGTACTGCATAGATATGATCGTGCACTGTTACGGCTCTACAGAATGAAGCTGTTCAGTAACAACAGCTGTTGAAAATGTAAAACTGAGTTGTACTTGAGTTATTAAAAAAAGGGCAGAAAATGGAAACAGTCAAGAAAAGTACAAGTGCCTCAAACTTGTACTTCAGTTCAGTGCTTGAGTAAACGTACTTCGGTACTTTACACTGTTGACTAAAGCTTTAGTGTGTCCCAGTTTATTAACTTTAGACTTTAGACTGGGATTCGGTGCCAAAGGAACCTACCAGTAAATCATCAAATTGTGTGTGTGTGTGTGTGTGTGTGTGTGTGTGTGTGTGTGTGAGTGATGAGTTGGTTTGTATCATGAGAGCTCCTGGATCTGAGCTGTCACTTGGTTTGATCCACTAGTGCTCAGAGCTCTCCGCCCTTGCGTAACCCGTGCGTAAAACCAGGAAATCCATGCGCGTAAAACCCCCCAAAAAGAACCTGACCGGCGGGTTCGAGATAAATAAATGACCTCCTCTCCACCCACTGAGTCCCACACACACCCCACACACACCCCTCCAGCCCGCTGGTCACTCACCCATGTTGTATCCGTACGGGGACTCGGTGGCTCCGTCCTGCAGGCTCGCCAGGATCTCGCCCTTCCCCACATCGCTGTCCCCCACCAGCAGGAACTTGAGCAGAAAGTCATACGCCCTGGCCGGGCTGCTTCTGTGGCTCATCCTCGCGGCAGATGACAGCTGCCGTGTCCCATCATGAGATGAGACTCGGCAGCACACAGCCGAACACCCCCTCTTCCTCCTCCTCCTCCTCCTTTAACACCCCGGTCCAAACCGGGAGGACGGGAGACAGAGACGTGTAAAGTCCGCCGAAATAAATCCGCGACGGTTAAAGTCTCCCCCGCGATCCACGAGAGACTCTGCGCGTGTTTACACGCAACAAACAGTTGGGTCACCTGGTTCAGCCTGTGTCCAGAAGAGCTACAAGTGTCCAGCGTGAACCACCAACACTGACAACAATCACAGGACGCGGTTACTGCGTCCTCTGTGCCATCCGCGCGCTCTGGACGCGCCGCGCTTTTACGCACGAAGGTAAAAATCCTCTGGTTCAGTTCGGCTCCAGGACTCCGGACTGAGGAGGAAGAGCTGATGGGTCTGTGGCCTCACTCCCTCCGCCTCCTGTTCCAGCGGAGGTGGTGTCGAGGATGGGGATGGCGGAGGAGAGGAGGAGAGGCGGTGGGGAGAGTTCAGCCCTGCCTGCCTCTGTGTGATTGGTCCACCCAGTGAGTTGCTAGGGCAACCTCATGCCTGACGTTGAAGACGTCCGTCAACACACGCGAGCAGGAGTTTGATTGGCTCCCAGGAGTGACGTCAGGCTGGACGGGATGAGATGACCGCACCACTTCCTTTCTGTGTCTACAAAATAAAAGCATGACAGATCATCCCTGGTGCCATCATCACATGGTCAAAATAATCCCACATGCATTATCTAAAGACATTAATAACGATCTGAAATTAGACTTTAAATGGAAGAAAATTTGTTAATTAAAGGTCCAGTGTTTGGAATTTAGAGACATCTAACTTAACTACGGTTATGAAAACAAAAACAGGTGATTACAAACTCATAGAAACATAGTTGTGAGTAATAAAGTGGACCCTTCAAATATTTTTAGAGGCCACTGTTATCTCAGAATTAATAATTTGTTTTTGTTCATTACTGTCACATTTGATTTAGACAAACGTTGACATTTCAGAGCGGAGTTATGGATCATCTCCAGATTTCTGTATAAACAAATGCCACCTTCAAACATGCAGCACTGAAGTGTTGCTTTTCCTCTGCTGCCACCTGGTGTCCAAACTGAGGCACATCAAGTATCTGAACCCCGAATTATAGAACAAACATTCACATCTGTCCAGACTCATGTGAAGTCAGGACAGTTGACAATGCTTCACATGCTGCTGCAAAGACGTAACATATTCTAAACATGGATGCTTCACACACAGAAGATCTTTACAATCGGCACAGTTTCAAGATTAGAGTCACCAATTCAGTATCTGACCAAATGTCTCCCCTTCTGTTCCTGAGATATGACTTAAAACATGATGATGTCACAGTCAAGCTGACCTTTGACCTTTTGACCTTCATTATTTTATCCCGTTTTTATCCTTTAGAAGATATTTGTGCGGAATTTTGTTATAATTGGGTGTGTGAATTCTTGAGTTATGGCCAAAAACATGCTTTGTGAGGTCACAGTGACCTTTGACCACCAAACCTGATCTGTTCATCACTGAGTCCAAGTGGACGTTTGTGCCAAATTTGAAGAAATTCCCTGAAGGTGTTCTTGAGATGTTGTGCTCATGAGAATGGGACAGACGTACAAATAGACAGGCCAGCATTAATATAAACAGACGGATGTACATACCTCGGAAAAGATGGACGGACAACCTGAGAACATAACGGCTCTGGCGACAGTTATCGCAGCATGGCGCCATCTTAATGTCAAGTTTTTTTGTTCATGAAATTAGAGCTCGTAAAACAACATAGATCCTAAATATTTAATTCTCTCACGCTGCCCATTAACAGTCTCACGTCTTCGAATGTTTTCATCGTTATGTTGTTAAACTGGTTTGAAAATCTTGAACAGTGATTTTTAAAAACCTGCAAACGACTGTCGGCTCAGTGAAATCTCTGCAGAGGTCCAGATTCAGTTTGTAGTCATAATTTATTCATATATTTTCAGTCTTTAAAACAATTATCAGCTGTAATCATGATCTCATTTATACATGTACAGTCTCTCAGACGTCAGAATGCACACACACAAACAGTTGGAGGTCTTCGGGTCTGAAGTCTCCACGTCTTTCATCGACAGGAGAGAAAGTTCAGTCTCCAGAGTTCTGACAGTTTTTGTTTCTCAGTTCAGGTGAAATGTAGAAAAACTCATCCAGCGAACTCTTTTCTCAGAAAGGTTTCACCTCGACACCTTCAAATGTATATCAACTTTTCAATGACTGTGAAGCTGCATTGAAGAATTCCAGGTTTTCCAGGATGAGTGAACACCTGGTTTATTCTGTTACAGAGAATTAGGACCACTGTTAGAAAAAATAAATGTGATATTTTGAGAATTAAGGTAAAATATTTAGGGGGAAAATGCAACTTTTTGAAAAGAAAAAAAATCTGCAAAATGTCTTCTTGTTCTCAGGCTACACGGAGTGGAATACATGAATCCTGAAGCTGCTTTTATGTGAAACCTCAGATGACACCCTGCTCCCATCTCGTATTAAATTAAATCAGGACTTTGGCTTTTCTATTGAAGAATATTACACATCTTTCTTCAAATATTTTAACTTTATTCTCAGAATAAAATCTAGAATATTTTGTTTACAACCTTTACAGTGGACCCTCAAACTCTGAGACACTGAAGACAACAAGACTTACGTTGAAGCTTTTTTCTTGATTTAATCAAAAGAAATCTGGTTGTTGTTTGGTTTAAGTCTTTTTTGGGGGGCAATGCATTTCACATTAAAAACAAATACTTCAGTGAGTCTTGGATTGTCTTTTTCCTTCTCTTTTACTCGCACTGAGATTTGAACCAGAACTAGCCTCCTGGTTTCTGTGACCCTCCCCCTGTGTGTACGGATCAGTTGTAGCTGTATCCGGGCAGAGGGAGCTTCTGACCCTCCTTGGCCTCGAAGAAGGTGTAGGACAGGGTGATGGTGTCCACTCGGGCCATCCGGGGGTCCTCGTCAAACTCCGGGTCGATGTAGAAGAAGACGGGCATGTCCACCTCCTCGTGAGGGTTCAGTCGCTGCTCCTCGAAGCAGAAACACTGCAGAGGGACGACCACAGAAATATTAGTTGTGATGTATTCAGACAATCTGGATCTTCTTTTAAATGTTTTTATTGTGAAACATCACTTTCAAAGATAATAAAACCGTTCTGTCAGGCTGCTTTTTTACATAAACACACAGAATGTTAAAGACGTAGAAGGAACACACTTAAAGGTCCTGTGTGTCAGATTTAGGGGGATTTAGTGACACTGAGCAGTGAGGATTGCTGATTGCAACCAGCTATAACTTCTCCCAGTTACAATTCCTTCAATGTTCATTGTTACAGAGGTTTTTACCGGGAGCTGAATTATCCACAGAGGTTTCTTTCTCTCCAAAAAATAAACAAAAAATAGCGGTTTAAACCGGTAAAAACAATTAATAAAGCAGTTACATGTTGCAAAAATCAGTATTTTTCTGACGCTCACGTGCAGAGGGACTACTAACTACGGTAGCTGACGCAAAAACGCAAATGTCCCGATCTAGAGTCAGTGTTTCGTTTGTCTGTTCTGGGCTACTGTAGAAACATGGCAACCTCCGCAGACAAGGACCCGCTCCCTCTGTAGATATAAACGACTCATTGTAAGGTAACGAAAAGACTAAAAATAAGGGAAAATAATAATGATAATTAAATAACAATGATAATATTAGTATGACGTTACACTACCTGGATCTTGTTGAAGTACTGTCCGGCCTCAAAGGGCACCACGTTGTAGGTGGAGATGCCGATGATGGGTTTATTTGTGGGGTTCTTTGCTCTGTAGAAAGCGAGCGCCGTCTCACCTGGAACCACCTGCACAACAAACACATTAAAATTTCTGATTAATCTCAGAAAGGTCATCGTCATGCAGCCGGACTTTCACTCGAAATCTGAATTTATTTCAGTCTTCAATCAATAATGGAAAGAAAAAGGCAAGAAACATATCACATGAAACAAGATCAACATTCAGCATAAAAATAAACTAACTGTCGTCAGATTTGCTTTAAATAAGAAATAAAAGACTTCTGAGGAAACATTTGTTAAGTGACAGGTTGGAGAGATTTAAGATGTGTCGCCTTCACATTCTCGCACACAGAGTTTTCACGAGACTTGCTGTACGATAATCTGATTTCTATTGATAAGGAGTGTTGTCTTACGTAGATCTCTGTCTGCTGCGGTCTGAAGTTCCACTGCATGCTGGCGTGTGTGTCTGCGTTGAAGGTGATCTTGAGGACCCGCTCCTTCACCGGCTTCATCGTCTCCACCTGATCTGCGTCATGCCCGGCCACCGCCATGCCGCCGAGCCCCGAGGCCTGACAGACAAAACAGAAAGGTCACACAGGCAGGTGCTGAGCTTGAGCACATCAGGGACAGGAAGTGTCTCCTCACCTGGCAGTAGAGCCTGTAGAGCGGCACTGCAGCGTACGACAGGCCGATCATCCCCACCCCTGCAGCGGCGATGTACGTCAGCACTGTCTTGTTCCTGGTTTTCCAATCCTCCTCCTGGCTCCTGGACTTCCTTCCTCGGCTCTTAGTGCCTCGGCTCTGTGTGTGGAGGCGCAGGGGGAGCCTCCGTCGCAGGAAGTGCTCAGCCTGAGAGTGCAGTGTCCGAGAGGCGTCGCAGCGCACACATCGTGTTAACAGGACCTGAGAGGCCTGAGAGCAGCGGAGAGACGGGCGCAGAAGAAGGGGGAGCAGCATGGCTGGTACCTGCAGTTAGTCCACACCTGAGGTTGGGTCGGTGGGGTGAACTCACCTGATGGAGGACAAACAGCGGCAGTCAGCTCTGACAAACGTACACAAAATAAACACGATATACCTACGAAGTCCAGTAGATGTGAATTAGAAAAGGGAACATTATTTTCATAATGATCAAGATATTTTATTTTATATATATATATATATATATATATATATATATATATATATATATATATATATTATCATTTAGTCTATTAAATATTAGAAACGCTCACATTTGAAATAAATAAATCCAACCAATACTCCTCCAGAAGGTGAGAACACAAACCAAAGTCCAGTCAAAAAAAGCTGGATTTTGATGCCACCTTACTTGCTGACCAAACTCCATTCAAAAAAGGTTTAATTTCAATGCCAAGTTGCCAACTAACATGACATATGCCTGTTTCAATAGGACTAAATACTAACCCCAACCTAATAAAAGTCACTCTATGATATGAGTCACTCTCTAACATTTTAATCATTTAGGTTGGTCCCATGTTTGCCGAATACACCAGCGAACACCGACCATCCTCATAATGTATCCCGTTGTATTGTAGTTTACATATCTGTTTGTGAAATCCCATAAAAGTCTTAAATTGTCATGTTTTTGAACGAGGTTCGTGAGTTAGTTTAACCGCAGTAAAGCAAGGTTATACAACTGTTATAAGCCAAAGTGAAATTAAAGGTTCTACTTCGCTTTAATTATACTGAATGAACAGGTTGTTTGTCTGAAATATTTATTTTATGTTCGCTTTTGTAACAGAAGGAGGAACCAGTAAATGTCTCTGACCTGCAGTGTCCAGGTGTCACCGGCGTATTAGCTTAGCTTAGCCACCATGCTAACAAAACTACTAGTTTGGTTGAAAACACGTTTAATTTATATATAAATATAATACAAACAAATATTTAAAATAATGTTTCGCACGCTGTTACCTTTGAGGAGGAACTCCGCTGTCATTCACCGCTGAACAGAAACATGTTACCAAACATCTTAGACGGAAACACACACCGGAAACACAGAGTGCAACACAGAATTAGCTCTTCTATTAGATGCGGGCACAAAGGTTCCGCCCACACACAGGTCATATGGTGTTTATTAATAATACGGTGATTATAATGTGTTGACAAACTTGATTAAGAGTTGTCAATTTCAGTTCAGTTCAGTTCATAATTTAACATAATTATTTTCAGTTATATTTCAGTGATATAATATAATTATTTACACTAATATTTCTGCAGCTTATTTTCGGTATATTTTCAGCTCTATTTTAGTAATTTAATATACTAATTTCAGTTATATGCAAGCAGTTTATCTGGTATATTTTAATTGATATTGTAATAATATAATACCATTATTTTATGTAATAGTTCTGCAGTATAATCTGCATATTTTCAGTAATATCATATAATAATTTACTATAATTAATTTCAGTAAAAAGTAATACTGGTTTGTCCAGTATATTTTCTGTAAGATTTTAATTAATTAATACAATTATTTTATGTAATGTTTCAGCAATCTAACTTGCGTATTTTCAGCATTATGTTATCAATTTAACATAATCATGTTACATAAAACTTTAGCAGTTAAACTGGTATATTTTAGGTAATTTTTTTTTTAATAATTTGAAATATTTATTTTCAATAATATATTAATAATTTGTTGTTATCATTTTAGCAGTATTTTAATAATTTCATTGTTTAAAGTAATGCTTTAGGTTCAGGTTCAGGTTAATTTATTTATACCCGTAGCTAGATTAGTTTTGCAGAAAGATGATGACATCCACTCAACAGACAAATGACAAAACAATGTAACATGAAACACAGTGAAAACAGACTGAGAAATAAAAATAAATAAATGAATGAATTAATTAATTAATTAATTTAAAAATAAAATAAAATAAAATAAAATAAATTAAATTAAAATAAATAATGAAATAAATCATGAGAAAAATAAAATAAAATATAATAAAATAAAATAAGATAAAGGTGCTCAAGTTTCCACCAATCATTAATAATTAAATATATAATTTAGTAATATTTTAATACTTTGATATATTTGTTTTCATAGTTTTAATTGTACTTAAGTAAAGGATGTGTAACAGGTTTATACAGAAGTTATGTTACAAATGATATGAATGTGATAATACTGCATAGGTTATTAATGTAATAATGATTGCCCAATACGGGATTTATACAGATGCTATCAATGTGAATATTAAAGTGTATAACATGTTTGTAGAGAGGTTATAAATGTGATAATAATGGATGTGTAACAGATTTATACAGATGTTATAAATGTGATAATAAAGGAATAAAACAGGTTTATACAGTGTTTATAAATGTGATAATAAAGGATGTAAAACAGGTTTATACAGTGTTTATAAATGTGATAATAAAGGATGTAAAACAGGTTCATACAGTGTTTATAAATGTGATAATAAAGGATGTAAAACAGGTTTATACAGTGTTTATAAATGTGATAGTAAACGATCTACGGTGGCCGCGGCAGGTCAAAATCGCTCTCCGTGCTCGTTCCTCGGGGCTGCTGTAGTAATGGAGGGGGTCACAGTCGGCCAGGTATTTGATGCGGAATGCATCCTCAGCAAACGGCCGAGAAAGGTAAGAGCAGCGGCGGCTGAGGGCTCAGCGGGAACCGTAGTCTCCTCCGGACATGTTGTGACATCTTGTTTCCTCTTTCACAGGGGAAGTTTGAGTATCTGGTGAAGTGGAGAGGGTGGTCGTCTAAGTAAGTAAGCTAGCTGCTAGCCACACAGATGCTAACGACACATACACTGAAAAATGGCACCAAACAATGCCGGGCTCTGCCGCGGTGTTTACTCTGCTGCCGGGGGAGTTTATCCACACAATAAAAATACAGACAGCAGGTTTATCTTTAACACACTGACCGATAAACACGGAGCCGATACACTGAGCTGCAGCAGCCATTTCTGCTCTCATTATTCCGCTTGTCTGTGCCGTGTCCACACCGAGCAGCTGATGCTAACACCACTATGTGTATATACTGTATATGGACCAGATGCACCAGTGCAGGCTGCAGGCTCCTCTGGCTCACCTGCATCAGGATCAGACACGGAAAATACAGTAATTGTTTCATGCTCATATACATTAACCCTCCAGTTATTATGGTCACAAACCAGTATGACACCAGTAAAATCATCATCTGTGCAGCTGGGTGCTGCTCAGTGTCACTGGACTCCTGCTGCACACTTTACATGTTCTACTGTGTCATATTAGGACTATAGTTTATATTTTATATTATAATCTGATCAGGTTTACTGGTTGAAGGTTTTCACAAACAAGGAGTTGGTGTTTTTGTGCTTAACAGTGAATTAAAATAATAATAATAAATAATTAACAGAAAATAAAAAGCAAGTACTGAGACAGTCAAGTATTGATGATAAAAATATGAAAGATATATCTGATTTTAAAGTGAAGCAAACATGCACAGTATAAATTATAATGTGTGCAGTGTACAGAGATGATAATCCCAAAGATGTGCTTCAATTTAACACACTGTGTGACAGATGTGGAGACTTTGTGTTAAAGTCATTTGTAACAACAGTTATTTTTATCACTGATTACTCTAATGCAGTGGTTCTCAACTGGTCTGTCCTCAGGACCCACATTTTTCCTCAGTCATTAAGTCGTGACCCAAATTTTTGACTCTCCACGCAAATCTATTTCACAGACACTTCCTTGAAATTTTATGACTTTTTTCATGAAATACAATAGTCTTTTGGCACATATTCATGTCTATTCATCATCTTTACATTGACTATTGTATGTAATATACAGAAAATATTTCTAGAAAAAAAGTTGTAAAATTACATGAACAAAGTTAAAATTTTTAGAAAAAAGTCATACAATTTTAGAAAGAAATCATAAATTTTTGAGATAAAAGTAAGATTGTAAGGAGAAATCATAAAATTTTGTTAAAAAGTCAAAATATTGAGAAAAAAATCATAAAATTTTGAGACAGAAATTGTAGAACTTTAAGAAAAGGTCATAAAATTTTGAGGAAAAAAGTTACAATATTTCACAAAAGATTTGTGAAGCCGTGACCCAGTCAAAATGACCCTGCGACCCACTTTTGGGTCCCGACCCACCAGTTGAGAACCACTGCTCTAATGATTATTATTATTTTGCTTAATCATAAATGAAATGTCGAAAAAATATAATAAATGCTTTAATGTGTACATTAACCCTCCAGTTATTGTGGTCACAAACCAGTATGACACCAGTTCAGGTTCAGTGTCACTGGAGGTTTTATTTGGACTTCAGATTATAGGTTATAATTAGGGCTGAAAATAATTATTTCATTTTCTCTNAATATAATAAATGCTTTAATGTGTACATTAACCCTCCAGTTATTGTGGTCACAAACCAGTACGTGTACATTAACCCTCCAGTTATTGTGGTCACAAACCAGTACGACACCAGTTCAGGTTCAGTGTCACTGGAGGTTTTATTTGGACTTCAGATTATAGGTTATAATTAGGGCTGAAAATAATTATTTCATTTTCTCTTAGTTTGCCGATTATTTTCTTGATTAATCACGTCTTGTTTTGTCTGAACAACAATCCAGAAATATTCAGTTTGCAGCAATAGAAATCAGATATAAGCAGAATATTTGTACATTAGAGGCTGGAAAATGAGAATGTTTCGAGATTTCTGCTTAAAAAATGGCTGAAATCATTAATAATTAACTATAAATAGTTAAACCTCCTTCATCCTGCAGGGTCTGTCATAGTTTACATGTTACTGAATCAAGCAGAGTTTAAACTCACTGAACTTCACTTTAAAATTAAAATGGATGAAATGACTGTATGCATCGCTCAGTGTCACATTTAGTTTCAGTTTCCTCTCACAAACACAAACTGTTGTTTCCAGTTGTTTCTGTCGACTATATAAAGTGATGATATCTCAGTACTTTGGTCTCAGCTTGTTGTGCCGCCCCTCAAATGTCCATAAAAATCACCTGCTGCAGGTTTTAAGTTGTGACACAGAACTCAAACTGAAAAACTAAAAGTATAAAATACGGAGGAGAGGTTTTATTAATCCTGCTGTTCGTCTTTAAAGTTTTTCTGTTGTGTTAAAACAGTTTTCTGATGTTTTCAGGCACAACAGTTGGGAGCCAGAAGAAAATATATTGGACCCGAGGCTGCTGGCAGCTTTCCATAAGAGGTGTGTGTGTATGTGTGTGTGTGTGTGTGTGTGTGTGTGTGTCAGTAGATCATTTTTATGGGACATTTTGAGATAGTAGCAGGTGTTGTTGAAAGTAAAGAAACAAATACTGATGAAGATTGAAGTGATTTAAAGACAAAAGACACAACGTTGAGCTGCAGCTTATTTTTATTATTGTTTAATCTGTCAGGTTTAAGGTGATGTCCTCACGTTAAATTTTTTCCGACTGACCGACCAAAACATTCACATATATTCATATAAAACAGAGAAAAGTAACAAATCTCCACAGCACTGTTTTTAGTTTTACATAAAATTCTTAGGATAATGTCCGCTCACTGGAAATGTTCCAGCGCTTTCAACCACATCTCATGGCCTTCAGTAAATTAACCTTTAAACCTCAAAATAAACTGAAGCAACAGGACCAATTAGGGGCCGTGTGCAAAAAACATGGCGTGTGTACGGCCCCTTAGCAGTAAGATGTGTTAAATCAGTGGTTCCTAAGTGGTCCATCCACGGGGTCCAGATTTCTAAGTCAATAGTTTAAGGTCCACACAGTCTGCTGTCTGTTTGTCACTCACTCAGTAACAGGAAACAACGCTTCAAATTAAAAGCTCCGTGCCAGATATTCATTGTACTTCAATGTAAAGTGTGTTTTTTACAAGCTGACATATTCGAGAGTCGCTTGGCGTCCGTTCAGAATGGACCCACGACCCACTTTTGGACCACGACCCACCAGTTGGGACCAGTTGGGCACCGTTAACAGTCTGTCCATCTGTTTATATGAATCTGCATGTTTGATGTGAAATATTGTGTAAATGTTTCTCAGAGAACAAGAGCGGGAGCTTCTGTTCCAGAAGAAAGGAAAGAGGCCGAGAGGACGACCGCGGAAGATTCTGGTAACTCTTCTTTCCTCCAGTGTTTCATGTACAGAAGAATCTTTACTTCAGTTCGAGTCATTTTATTCTTCGTCTTTTCAGCAGCCTGCACCAGCAGCCACAAAAGACAGCCGCTCCTCATCCTCCTCTTCCTCTGGCCTTACATCGTCCGCCTCCTCCTCTTCCTCAGAGGATGAAGAGCACACAAAGAAGGCGAAGCCCGGCCCTCGTGTCCACCCCGTCCCCCAGAAGAGGCCTCAGATCGTGCTTGCCAAACCCGACCCTCCCCGAAAGAAGAAGCGCGGGAGGAAGCCGCTCCACCCTGACCTGAGGGCATTAAGACAAGCAAAGAGCAGACCGCCTCCTCCTCCTTCACCTCCTCCTCCTCCTCCTCCACCACGCCACCACCAGGTGCTCAGACCACCCAGGGAGGAGCCTCGACCCGGGGTGAAGAAACCTCTGCAGCCAGCCAGCTTCACTTACACCGGGCTGAGCAGGACCTCCAGAGACGAGGCCGCCTCCGCCTCCCAGACCTCCGCCAGCTCCTTCTCCCAGACAGCCGCCTCCAAACCGGGATCCCTCAGCTGCATCTGGACCAGTCGCTCCATGTCTCCGTCCTCCTCCTACAGCAAAACCAGTCCGTCCCCACAAAGTAAGAACTCTCTGTCCGAGCTGAAGCGCTCCATCTCAGAAACGAGCAGCAGCAGAGGAGACGGGTACAAGGTGTCCGTGCTGAAACAAGGTGGAGGTTCAGGGTCGTTGGGTTTGCACGGCAGCTTCGGGGGAGGCCAGACGGCGGTGCAGCGCTCCCCACTGAACCAGAGGAGGCACGACGGCACCGGGTTGGTCCAACACAAGCAGCAGAACCTCTCCAAAGCGTCATCCTCACCTACGCCTCGAGACAGAGCCAACCAGGCGCTCAACCTCCGAGCTCTCAACCTGCAGAGCGTCAGCAAGCCGCCGACCGGCAGCAGCCTTCAGGGGAACAACGCTGGAGCTGCGTTGTCGAGGTCGAGCTTAAGGAGCGGCAGCGGCATGGTTGTTAAAGGAGGAGGAGTGGGTGGGATCAAAGAGACTCGAACATNCGTCGAGGTCGAGCTTAAGGAGCGGCAGCGGCATGGTTGTTAAAGGAGGAGTGGGTGGGATCAAAGAGACTCGAACATCAGCCGGTGGGCAGCGGTCTGGACTGGCAGCAGGCGGCGGTGCAGAGCAGGCGAGGTTAAGGGAGGACAGGGGGAAGGAGATGTTAGGAGACACTAAGAAGATGACAGGAAGCAGCTCTGCGCGGGGGAACGGCAGCGGGAGGCACGAGGAGAGGAAACACGGGCTCGGCTCTCAGACCCGGAGCCTGAACGAGCTCAGCACCGGCGACTCAGATGAGACCAGCAGCAGCGAATCAGAGCACGACGCCTCGCTGTACCCAAACAACAGCAGGCCCAGCCTCGGCAATGACGCCACGGAGTCCGACACAGAGACAGACTGGCGGCCGGCCCGGAGCCTCCTGGAGCACGTATTCGTCACAGACGTCACGGCCAACTTCATCACGGTGACGGTGAAGGAGTCGCCGACCAGCGTGGGATTCTTCAACTCACGGAATCACTGAAGGACGACTGCAGAGCTGAGCTGAACTGTCCTACAACACTTCCTACAACAGCTCTCAGGGTTCCTACGATCCAGGCGTTCTCGGCTCTTTATACGTTTAGAAATGCACAAAAAAGTCTGGGAGCTTCTTGTGCTGCCGGACAGACGATACAGTTTGTGTGGTTTCAGTAATCCAGTGATGTTACATAAGTAGTAGAAGACAAACACACGGTGGAGAGATCATACTGCATATGAAATCCCTTTTGGTTGTTGAAACAGTGTAGGAACCCTGAAGTTTAGCCCCTGTTTGCACCTGATAGTAACACGCAGTCTGTGTCCTGAGAGGGAGGAGTGACAGTCCAAGGATTATTATTCAGTCCTGGAAGTTATTCCTCCACCCATCGTCCTGCAGTCACAGTTTGCAGGGCTGATACTTGTCTTCAAACACCAGCGCCTCAGTTCAATTGTACTGTTTTCTCCAGACATGCAGATCAGCTCTCTGAGATCTCTGCTGCTTCCACCTTCATATAATGGAGGTAAATGGACTTTAGTTTGTGGTGGTGCACTTAATAATTAATACCTCAAGATCATTTCCTGGAAACAAAGTCCCAGCTGCTCAGATTAACCCACAGACTTGCATCAGAAGCATCTGGCGCAGAGACCTAAATATAAAACTGAGTTTGGTGTGTGGTGGAGCATTTAAAACGAGAGCACAGACCTCCACCAAGGCCAAACACCCAACCTTGCAGTGTTAATGAAAGTGAAAAATGATTTGTGGAGCCGCTCCAAATTTTAAGGGGTTCCCTGTTCTACACCCTTCCACATAGTTTCATAAAAATCGGTGCAGTAGTTTTTACATAACTCTGCTGACAAACAAAAAAAACTAAGTGGAGATAATGAGATTCTTCTTGCTCAGAGAAACCACAGACGTGACTGAGGAGAGTTGGGAGGCATTAAATCGTAACTTTCTTGAATGGAGTTTGGTTTGCTGTGAAGCATCCAGAACTAAAAACAGACACAAAAGGAATAAAGTCCCAGTTGCTCCGAGAAACCACAGACCTCACTGTGGAGAGTCGAGTGGCATTATATGGTTTTCTGAATGGAAGCTGGTTTGCGGTTTAGAATTAAAAACTGAAAACAAAAAGATATAAAATCCTCGTTGCTCCGACAAAAACCACAGACCTCACTCTGCACAGTCGGGGGTTAAATCATAACTTTTATGAATGGAGTTTGGTTTGGACAGTAGATCAACAACTTAGTCGTCAGTCAAAGGCCACTTACTCGGTCTTCTACCTAATCTCATGGTCTTCATCGGCAGATAAAGTTTGCTCCATTGTCATCACGTGAATGCATTTTTGGTCATGTGATCACAGGTCATGTGACAGCTCCATCCAGCGATGAAGACCATGACGGTGCAAATGAAGGAAAACAAAAAGCGAGTAAGAGGACTTTGAGTGAAGATGATTCTTTTTTACTTTTCCAATGACCGACGTTGGGTTTTCAGATCAGGTGACGGATCTCCTCTCAGCTCACAGACTGCGTTTTATTAAACGGTGTAGAAACAAGGTTTAAGAACTACAGATGGATGTATGACATCATCACCTCTCCAGTGCCTCAGGTTCCTCCCAGTCTATCGAGCCCACTGCCACCACTCAGCTGCTTGTGACGATTAGTTTGAGTAGGACATGTTGTGCTTTTCGGACCTGTATTCAAACTAAATATGTGGCTTCATCCAGGGCAGCATGTTTAAATTAAATATTCAAAAACACACAAAAAAAACCAATAAGTGAAGTCCGTCTGTGATTGGTTCATCTTCATCCACACACACACACACACACACACACACACACCCGTCAGGTTTCTGTCCTCGTCTTTCAGTTCTCTTCGGACCAAAGCTGTTATTGAATGTGAATGATCTTGTTTATTGATTTGTATTATTGACAGTATTCCTTGCACTACGCACAGTATCAATGTAAGCTGACATCCCATTATCACTTATATTTACCAATTTTATACCATTTTAATACATTGGCCGTCACAATGTCTTTTGGAGTTGAAATATGTGTTAATTTATATTTGTAAATATGTTTTGTTTTTTCATGTGATGACTGATATCTATCTGGTGCTCATATTGGCTGACTAGCTTCAGATTCTTGTAGCCTGTGTGCCTCTCTGCCATTTTCAAGGTATTTGAAATAAACCATAAGTACCTAAAGAACTAAACTGTTTCAGGCTGTGACTGCGCTTCACATCTTCACCAGCAGGTGTCTCTGTTGGACTGTTTGTAGTGACTCCACCTGTGTGTCCAGGTAGAAGAAGAAGAATCCGCCCTGATCAGCTCCACTTTTGGTCTGTTTGTAAAATCCAGGAGATAATCTGGGGTTTTGTAATTTATACTTTTGGTGAATCACCTATCACAAACACTATTTACTCATTTTGTTGTTGAGACAAACCACAAACGGAACAATAAACTGAGCAAACAGATTAATAATCTACTGTATGTGTAGGTGGATTATATATTCCCAGCAAAAGAATGGACTAATAATCTGCGTGCACAAATGATTTAATAAACCCAGCAAACTAATGGACTGAATAATTTGTGTGAACAAACAACTAAATGCAACAATTGAATGAACTCAGCGTGAGAACGGATTAATAATCTGCTTTAAAAACAATTTTATAAATCCAGTGAAAGAAAGGATTATTGATCTGTGTGTGGAATTTAATGAAGTCAAAGAAAGAACATATTAATAATCTGTGTAAATGGTTAAAAAGAAAACCCAATGGATTAATAAACTGTTTGAATTAAAGATGAAGATTTACTAAACCCAGCGAAGAACAGATTAATAATCTGTGCATATGAAAAACTTGAAAACCAACCAACCAAACAATTAATAATCTGTGTATGAACACTGTGGATACAAACGATTAAATGAACCCACCATAAAACTGGATTAAACGATTTAGAAAACAGGAAAATAAATAAAGTGAACTGAGAGATCGATGAACCGACTGATCGATCAGGTTAATGAGTGAATGAATGTAATAATAAAGAAAATGAATGGATTAATAATCCACACGACTCATGAACTGTGCAAACAAACAGCTCACTAAACTGAGAAGGAATGAAGTAGTGAACTGAGTGAATGGATTAATAACCCCGGTGAACACAGATCAGATGTGAATTAATTAGTCACGTAAAATCATTAATTAAATGTGCAAACGAATTCATAAACTGAGCTTTTAAATGAGGAAACAGACGGATAAATGAACACATTAATAAACAGTGAATGGATTAATAAATCCATCTGTGTGACAAAAAGTGAAAGAAATACATTTTATTTGTCAGGTAACGTTCACAAGTCGAATAATTCAGTGAGAAGATAAAATTAACAAACAGTTAATAAACTGTGTAAATGATTGATGAATAAATAATTTAAATAATTAATGCATTAATAAAATGAGCAAACAAACAGACTAGTCTCCTGTGAACACACAGATTAACAAACAGATTTATAAATGTACTGATGAACCAAATTACCAGGATTATAATCTGAAATGAAACAGACGAACAAATCCTGTGAACACACAGATTAATAAACAGATTGAATCAATAATAACTGTCTGCATTATGAGAGAATGTATCAGATTTAACATTAATTTAATCCCAGTGCAGAATGACACGTTATTATTGTTATCATCTTAATATCACCTGTTATTACATTAATAACTGCAGCTGTCAAATTAAAAACAATATTTGTGTCTGAAATGTGAAGAAAAACTGTGAAAACACTTGTGTAAATGTTCGTATAGTTACAGCAACAAAAACACAACTCATCACACACACACTTACACACACGATGTCTGCAGGTCCGTGTGTGTGTGTGTGTGAGTGTGTGAGTGACAGAGGCTGCAGCAGCGTCAGTGATTTATGTCCACAGTCGTGCAGAGAGTTGGTGGAATTTTCCCAAAATAAAGTTTGAGTAAACAGGCTGCGACAGACAGAGGGGCCCTCACACACACTGGTATGTATAAACAGTGTGTGAACAGTGTGGGGCAGTGTGATCACACACACACACACACACACACACTGACGCAGCCTCGGCTTCATGTAGTTTGTGCAGTCAGAACCAACACACACACCTTCACATGTTGTCACACTGACACAAGTCATTTATTTTAATGGAGTCTGAATGACAGACAGCGACTCGCTGCTGCCCCCTGGTGGCTGCTGGATACACTGCTTCATGCTCACAGGTGGACGAGTCCTGTCACATCTTCTCCTGAAGTAAAAGTACAAATACCAACATCTAAAAATACTTCATTACAAGAACAAGTCATTCATTTAAATTCTGTTTACTGCAGAAATATGATCGGTGTTATTAAAGTGACAGAAGTCAATAATACGGATCATTATGTAGGGAAACAGGTCTGTGGAGGGGGAGTGTTGAACTGATGACCCGGGGCCCCAGCGGGAGGAGGGCAGGCTCAAAAAGCCTGAAATAAAAAGTTTGGTTTTATTTCTACTTTTTTGTTTCTCCTCAACTTTGTGTAAAAAAAATAGTGTAAGCTCTCTGGGGCAGCTCTCACCCTTTAAAGGTGCACAATGGTTTAGTCCGCCCCTGCACAGGGATTTGTTCCAAACCAACCCCCCAGGAACAGTGCAGGGCTTTGAAGCCAATTTAACACAAAGCCAAAAGTGGCGTTACAACAACAGTGTGTCACGTGATGTCATGGAGCCCACAGAGACTTTCTCCCGTAGACTGATGTTGTGAAAGAAACGTCTGTGAGTCAGTGGATACGTTTTTTTGAGCGTCACAACCTCGATGAAATGACTCGTTTCATGATCTAGATTTAATCCATTTGGTTTGATAACATTTCAAAAGTCTAGAAGAGTCACGAGATTAAATCATCTTATACCCATCGAAGCTCGCTGAGTGCTAAACTGGAAGTTAGTGGCTCAGCAGGCAGAAGATCTGGGTAATTTCATTCCACAGAAACTGAGCTTTTTGGCTTCACTGAACAACTTTCATAGGAACTCATTTATAAACATTGCGTACGCACAAAACGAGGCCTGAAAGAGGAGTTCGCCAGTTCCCACGCAAAAGCTGTGATGTATAAAAACATGATGGGAGAAACTTTGACCCATGTGCACCAACATTTTATAGACAGGAAGTTGATGATGCAGACGGTGAGGTGGAAGCCTGACTGTTGAAACTGTCGAATAGTTTTTGGTGCACACCATGTTTGGCTTATTTTCCATATATATATATTTTGAGTGTTGATCCTACGCATTGTCTTCTTCTGCTGTCAGAGCACCAACGTACGCTGTCATGTCTTTTGCTAACAGAGAGAAATCATTGTTTCAAAAGATAACAGAAAGACGGACGCCTGACTTTGTAAAAATACATTTTAAAAGGTGTGTGAGAGACACATGGATCAAGGGAGGAACGGAGGCAAATATCAGCCTCTGTTCTCCTCGTCACTTGCACCAGATTATGTAGGAAATTATTAATAGAACTAAAACGTTACCCTGGTTTCCTCCGACACATACGTAAAAGTACCAACATCATAATGTAGAAATACTTCATTACAATAAAAGACCTGCATATGAAATCCTACTTAAGTAAAAGTACAGGGATATCACCAGAGGAATGTACTGAAAGTATGAGGAAATGTTTCATATTTGATGAATATCTATCTCTAATAATATCTGATAATTTGTTAATTTCTTATCCTCCTGAGACCCGAACTTTTGTTTTGTATGCTTTTTAATTTCTCCTTGCTATATGGGATCAGTAGGACCTGATAAGTATAAAAAACTAAACATTGTCAATCATAATTAAGTCCCACTGTCCTCAAACCAGATGATAAAACGAGTATTTCCTAATTACCAACAACTTATCTTCTTATTGTTGCTAAAGTTGGTCAAATATGTTGCCATATCAAACTACAAACATTATTTTACTTAACTTAGACCTGCTGTCGTTGTTCGTGGACACTTTTGGTGCCATCTAGTGGAAGTAAGAGCCAAGTCAGTCTGCAGCCGATCCCGACACAAAAGTGGACAAAACCTGATCACATTTTATAGCTGAAACTTGTTTATTTATGATTGATAAAGTTGAAAGGGATAGTGCACCCAAAAATGAAAATTCAGCCATTATCTACTCACCCATATGCCGAGGGAGGCTCAGGTGAAGTTTTAGAGTCCTCACATCACTTGCAGAGATCCAAGGGGAGAGGAGGTAGCAACACAACTCCACCTAATGGAGGCTGACGGCGCCCCAGATTCAAACGTCCAAAAACACATAATTGGCTACAACAGGCTACAATGAGGCTAAAAACAGAGTTCAAATGACGTTTTTCCAAACAACTTTTTATGTCGGGGCTTCAGGACACTTGGATCACTACGGACGAACAGTATGGAGATATTTTGTGGTTTCAATTATGTGTTTTTGGACGTTTGAATCTGGGGCGCCGTCAGCCTCCATTAGGTGGAGTTGTGTTGCTCAGGAGATTATTGGAAACTTGAGTCTTCATACATGTTAAATTGTGCGCTCCATGTTGGCCAGGGGTCGGCAACCTCTGCAGACTCCCTGTGGCTTTGACAGAAAAACATGTAAATGAATAATGGTTATTTTTTAACATTTTAATTTTCATTTATCATTGATGTAAGTCTTCAGAAGTTCTCACATTCTCAAACGGTAAAAATGTGGCACCTATACACCGAATAAGAAAAACCTTTTCACATATTATCAACTAAAATGTGCGTCACACATCTGCCAAACAAACTATCCTGCTCCAGAGAGGCTGTGTTGTGGTCAAACATTCATGAATGCTCATTTTGACCTGTTAATAATGTTGATAGGCTGATTTAAATGTAATCGGCTGTGTTACCTTCATATAAAGCTCAAATATATTTTGTGGCTCCAGACAGGTTTTTTTTAAACTATTCTGGTCAAAAATGTCTCATTAGATGTTTCCCCCTTTTATCCACACCAGATTACCCAGGAAATGATTAGGAAATAACACACACACACACACACACAGTGGGATGACCTAACAGCAGACTGTGTGTGTCTGACTTGAGTCTCCATGTTGGTACAAACACAACCAGACTGTCATCAATCTGCTGCTGAAGCAACACACACACACACACACACACACAGTGACAAGTCCCAGTGTGTGTGTCAGTTTGTATTCCTTAGTTTTTATTTCTTACTCTTTTTATCAGTGGTGACAAAAAAGTCTTCAGATTCAGATCTTTTACTTCAGTGAAAGTTGTAATACTACGGAGTAAAAATACTCTGATACAAGTAAAAGTCCTGCATCAGAGAAAAGTACAAAAGTATTCACATAAAATTTACTTTAAGTACCCAAAGTAAAAGTACCCACTGAGCAAGCAACGTCTGTGGACGTGATATCAACTAGACTTGGACGTCCACAGACGTTGCTTGCTCAGTGGGTAGTCATGATGCAGGGTAATGATTATGGGGACGGAGGACGCTGAAAACTACACAGATAGCAGGACTGATGTATGTGTGTGTGTGTGTGTGTGTGTGTGTGTGTGTGTGTGCTGGCGGCAGTCAGACCTGTCAGTGGGCGGCTGCAGAAGCCGTCTGTCTCCTCACACCAGAGTGAAGACCTTGAATCGTCTCAGTGTAACATCCGACTTCTCCCACTCATCCTACCTGTCAGAACACACTGACTGCCCCCCCCCCCCCCCCCCCCCCCCCCCCCAACACCAACACCCCAAACTGGCTATGTCCACCCCCGCGGGGTCTTTCCTATTTGTTTNCTGTCAGAACACACTGACTCCCCCCCCCCCCCCCCCCCCCACACACACACACACACACACACACACACACACACACTCTGTGTTCACCACTGTGTGTCTGGGAGGACATTTATCTGTATGTCTGTGTACATGTGACTTGAGACTGGAGGAGCTGGGCATCGAACCGCCAATCTTCTACTACCACTATCACCTGAGCAACATCCACCTGAGAGGTGTGACATATCAAGACGGGGATCAAACAGCATCATAACGACACAGGTGTGTGTTGGGATGGTGAAAGTAGAAGGACACAGATGCAGCGTGTCGTTGGCATGCTGACTGCAGGAACGTCCACCAGAGCTGTTGCCTGCGAACCGAATGTTCATTTCGCGACCATGAGACGTCCCCAGTGTCGTTTCCGTGAATTTGGCAGTACATCCAACCAACCTCACAACTGCAGACATGTAACCACACCAGCTCAGGGCCGCCACATCCAGTGTATTCACCTGCGTGTCATGTGAGACCAGCCGCCCCAACAGGTGATGCAACAATTTGTTTGTACGGCTGAAGAGTTTCAGTCAGGAGAGACAGAGGAACAAACTCAAGATAATATTTGATACAGAAAATGTGTTAACAGATTAACAGATGATTTGTGCTGATTAAGATTTAACAGACATCTGCGGCACTTGGACACCAGAGGGAGATATGTTGTGATCGAGGGACATCTGCGCGGCAGCAAGATAAATCCCCCCATGGAGTCCACACACTGGTGGTGGTGGCTGATGACTCTGAGGCTGCTGAGGAGGATGAGGCTGATGAATCCGTAAAGACGAGGTGGTGATGGGGAGGTGGAGGGTGTGTACGACTGCAGCAAGAAAGAACTACAGCAGGGGAAGAACCATATTTAAAATGAGGGGCAGTAAGATGACAGGCTGACGGAGAGGGTGTGTCGCTGTGCTACTGGTTGATTGTGAATCAGCTGATGACTCACTGACAGCCCCGAACACTGACACCTAGAGACAGTGAGTGAGCATATGTGCAAGGACCGAATGGCTGAGAAACAAAACAAAAAACGGCCTGAGAATAAAAAGTATTGTCTTCCTGACTGAACTTTCGTTAGTTCAGTCCCCTCGTCTCAGGGGAGCTAACCTTCATACTCCTCATCCTCACCATGGCCTTGACCTGACAGCTGTTTGTCTTCGTAACTGACATGTGCAGTTGTGAGGGTGGTTGGATGTACTGCCCAATTCACAGAAACGACATCAGAGATGTCTTACGATCGGGAAATGAACATTCAGTTCACAGGCAACAGCTCTGGTGGACATTCCTGCAGTCACCATGCCAACGACATGCTGCATCTGTGTCACTAGCCCCTTTTACACTGCCAGATTTTCTGTGAATGTTGGGCCGTTTTGCCGTCAAGCTGCGAGCGTTTAGACACACAGAGCCGGATTGGCGAGTTGATCCAAGGTGTCCAATTTTCCGCCTCGTAGGGTAGACATATTGGTGGAACCTTTTTGGTTTAAACAGACCGAGGCGGCTTTCCACAACGGGAGGGGCTGTTGAAGACTTGTGGGAGGAGCTGTTGATGACGCCGCACGTGCGAGCCACTGGCGGTGGATAAACAGGAAACAGCTGATAGCAGGAATTAGCGAGCAGCTAGTAGCAAGAGGGAAACACAAACCTGACAGACACTGTAAAGATGAGCAACTGGGGAGACAAGGAATTGTGCGCCCT
>NC_065518.1:4602505-4614843 GCF_006386435.1 Epinephelus moara | reverse complement strand
TGTGGATACCACCTGACATGTTCCACCCACTCAAACATCGTGCAGACCAAGTACCCCCCCTCATGGCAACAGTACTCCCAAATGGCAGTGGCCCCCCAGTTGAAAGAAGCAGCATGCCACACTACACAAATTGTTTAGAAATGTCCTGTGGAGTGTGACAAAAAGCTCAAGGTGTCGACCTGGCTTCTAAATTTCCCAGGTCCCAGTCTGCTCAAGGATTCTTGTAATGTGCCGGTACCCCAGATGTACCCCTAATCCAAGGTGGGGCCTCCTTGGATCGGACCTGGCTCTGACCTGTCGAGGCATGGACTCAGGATCTCTGGGAGTGTCCTGCAGTGTCTGGCACCAGTGCGTTGGCTGCAGATCCATTTAGTCCAGTGGGTTGTGAGGTGGGTTAATGGGTTAATTCCTGAGCCATGTTTGCAGTGTGGCATGGTGCATTATCCTGCTGGGGGGCCACTGCCATTTGGGAGTACTGTTGCCATGAGGGGGGGTACTTGGTCTGCAACAGTGTTTGAGTGGGTGGAACATGTCAGGTAGTATCCACACAAGAGGGTTTTTAAAGAGTTTATTTGGCAACACAAAAAGGAAGACTTCATCCTTCAGTTTATCACAAACACTCAACAACACACAGACACATTCTCTTCTCACTGTTCATCCAAACAAAGAATATAAACCTGAGAGTCTCATGATAACAGACGGACTCAGAGTCAAGGACATGACGGCTTCACATCAATGAAATCTCACAAGATGAAAAAGTCCTGAGGAGCTTTGAACCTGCAGCAGAACACTCGTTAAAACATCTCGAGATCAGCCGTCTGATACTCAGGCTGCTTTGTACATCAACAACGAGAACTGAACTCACACCAGTCAGTTTATTACTGACTCGTCTTAAAGCTAATTCATCTGAACAACTGTATCAGAGAATATCTGTTACTTTGCAGCGCTGGAATGTAACTAAGTACATTTACTCAAGTTCTGTTCTTCAGTGAGTGGTGTGTAAGATTTAGGGGGATTTAGTGTCCAGCAACCAGTTAGAATTCCTTCAGAGTTCACTGTTCAGGAGGTTTTTAGACATTACAAATCAGTGTGTCTCCAGTTCTGTTTGGCCTGTCAGAGACTGGCCGTTAGCTTAGCATTGGCTAATGTCTGCTCACCTTGTTTTCTCTAGCCCTTTTTAAATGGGAATTGTGCAAATTTGCAGGAAAGCCCAATCAGTCTTTTTTCAGCATTGGCAGTATAAAAACAAAATCGGGGAGTGCAGCAAAATGCCGCCTACCTACTTTTGTTTATACAGAATGTGCCTTTTTCGGGGCAATGGGGGGCGTGAGCAAGTAACAAAACGTGTAGCTCAGCGTGTGACGTAAACAGTGACGTGGGAGGGAAGCCGCGGCTGGTCAGTCCTTCGGTGATTCTCTCATAAGTCGGCCCGTTCTTCACCGTCCCCGTCATCTGACGGTTAATGGCCTCTTCGTTTTTACCATAAAAAAAATCGGTTTTCATGATGCTGCGTGTCGCGGAGGGGCTGCTAACTGTGGTGGTCCAAGTGAAAACGTGAATGTCCTTATCGAGAGCCAGTGATGGTTTGCTTGTCCTTTGGGGCCATTCTGCATGAGTACTTTCACTTTTGTACTTTAAGTACATTTTGGTGCTAATAATACTTCTGTGTTTTTACTGAAGTAAGATGATGTGGTAGTGCTGTTTTTACGTGAGTAAAGGATGTGAATACTTCAGCTCTGCTTCTTTGATAAACAAAAGAAGCTGGACCTTTGAATCTTGCAGACCACACCACAGGCTGGATTTCTGTATTAAAATATATTATGGGAAAAAAGATGGCTGCTGCCTGCTTTAGGAGAAATAGACGTTTCTGATTGTGAACCAGTTTTGATGTTTAGTTACACTGTGACAGGTTCTGATTCAAACCTCTGACTGGCTATTGAGGAAGCAGCTGAGGCTCATGGGTATTGTAGTGCTCAGACTGAACTAATTCAAAGTGATGGGGAGGATTCAAAAGTGTCAGTCTTTTAAAATGCTCACTAACACAAGTGAAAGCCAGATTTCCTCTTGTGGCGTTTCATCTCACTTTTTATTTTTATGATTTATTTTGAATTTAGAAATACTTCCCAAGCTCTCCCTTTGAATAATGTTAGTAATTGTAATGTATCAATTATAATGCAGCATATTTAACATTAGTAAGGTTGTGTTGAAAGTGACATCATCATCATCCCCAAAGCTAACTTCTGTAGTGTGTCAGATTTCTCTAATCTGTCCAGTTCGATGTTCTGTGGTGAGACACAGAGATTACATATTACTAGTTACCTTCAATTTAAAGTAATGTTACTTGACAATATTACTCTCTGTGTAATTAGTTACTTATTACACTACTTTCACCAAAACGAGCTCAGAAGCACTAATGTTGATTTTGAATGGATGAGGGTCATGTTGTTTATTACAGTTCAGGTCTGACACATTCATGTGTTCACATACAGGGGTTAATCAACTGATTATATTAAGAATACTGATGCTATAGAACAATTTAATAGCCCAGACTTTTAAAATGAATGAATCTCCTTAGACACAGGGAGGGTCAGATATGGATAAATATTTGTGGGCCTATGATATGAAACACAACAAACAGAATGGCGTGTGAGTCAGTCACTGTGACGAGCGCAGATTAAAACACCGGAGCTGAAAACCCACCTGCTGGTTCCCCGTGTGTCGTCAGCTACAGCAGCACCGCAGAGAGAGTTATGTGTAAGGACAGGACTGTGTGTCAGCGCTGATCTGCAGCTGGAGGAGATGTGACTGGAAACACATCCAACATATACTGACATTTGACACTGGACAACATCAACACACATATTACCCACAATCATCGCTGCATATCTGACAAAAATATCAAAGAAAATTGAGCCTGTAATTGAATTGTTTTTATGTTTTTTTTATAGATTGTATAGCTGATGTAGAAAAACTGTATAATTTTGTTTTAGATTGCTGCTGACTATTTTAAAAAACAAAAATAATTAAGTAAACCATGATGTAGATGGGTTTGTTCTTTGAGGACATATATAGCAAATGACACCATTCTTAAATTAGTCACTTGCAAGGGCCCGCTCTCTCTACGGGCCCCTCGGCCCCAGCGAAACTACACTGTCTATATTTATGCCCCTGGAAAGAGTTAACGTGCCCTGTGACAGGGAAAGAAACCGCTTTGGTGGACACACAACACCACTGAGCAACACATTCTCACTGCGACCTCGTCACATGTCCACGTTTGGTCATGGACTTTCCACGTCCACATATGTCGTCCAAGGTACCCTGGGTGTGTTGGTTGTTGACGTTCTGGGACGCCGTGTCAACTTCAGCCTGTTACATGCATTGTCTGTTTTCAAAATACACTTCTGTTTTCACAGGAAATGTACAGTTTGCATACAGTCTCTTTCAAAATAAAAGCATTACGTCCAAAAGCATGTGGTTAGAATCTTATATCTTATGGGACGTGAACACACACGCTCTCTTTGATGACAGTCGGTGTTTGTCGGACCCATCCATCGCCCCTCGCGCCCCAGTTGGACTTTCACTGCCTTAACTTTCCTCTTTGTCCTGCTGCGTTCCCCCCCGACACCGCTGGGTCCTGTTAAACTATAATGACAATCGGCCGCGTATCACGCCGACATTAAAGGACGCCTTTTTCCATTGGTTTCTAATGCTGCAAGTCACTGCCCAAGCACACGCTCACATTTTTCTTTTACAGCTGAAACATTAACCTTTCACGTAGAATATTCTGACATAAATTATGCCACAGAAAAATGTAAGAGAGTAAAAAGTGTGCCAACCAGCCCCGGTCTCCCCTACTCACATACTGAGGGAACATTTTCACAGTAACAGAGTATTTTCACAGTGTGGTATCAGTACTGTTACTGCAGTAAATGAAGGAACACAGAGTCTCAGTCACGTGATTTATAAACCAACTGTCCCTTTTTATTTTACAGCTTCTGAAGATGAGGAGTTTGTCATGAAGAGCTCTGATTCAAACAGGATCTCTGATGTTTGGAGCAGAACTCTTTACATGTCTCCATAAATTCATTTGAACCTCAGGAAATATCTCCAGTATAAATATAAACAGGTACAATCCAGATACATTGAACAAATACAGTAGATTTGATTACATTAATAATACTGACCTTCCTTTTTATACAAAGTTCTGTCGTCACATTAAAATAAAATAAAAACATGTACATCAAATTTACATTCTGACCCTGCGCAGTGCTCCTCAGCTGATTCAGACACTTTGCTTTGAGTCCAACTTTTCTTACATGAATATTTTTCAGGTCAAGATGTTGGAACAAGACAGAGAGATAGTTTTAATGTTCCTGACTCTTTAAATGTCTGACGGTGTGTTTTGCTGCTGGTGCATTCAAATCATGATAAAAGTTTGTAGCAGCAGCACAGAGTCGTTTTCAGTTGAGGCACGAGCACTTGCACTCTGATATGACCGGGTACTGAACGGGTATCCAGGCGCATTTCAGAGCCCCCTTTTTCTGCAGGCAGCGCCATCGCAGGATCGTAAAATGAGTCGATTTGGCAGCTTTGCAGAACATCCCTTCAGGGATCGAACAAGACCGCTTATTGTAGCAGCTCCCCACCTTCAGGTAGCGCGGCCAGAATCTGATGCCCAGGTCGTTCCATGCGTAAACAACCGGGCACACGGTGTAAGACCACAGCCACAGTTGCAGCCTTCTCCGCAGTTTTTTACTCGGCTTCTGCTTCTTGCCGTGCTGGACCTCGAACTCCATGGCCCGGATGTCTTTGGGCATCGCTCCGGAGAGCTTCTGCCGCAGGTTCGCCTCGCTCGCGTCCTCGCTCCCCGAATACTTGTCCTCCGGCGGGGAGAGGGACATGGAGTGCGGGTCGAAGTGGCTGCCCAGCGCGCTCCTGAGCTCCGTCTCGTTCAGGTCCTTCTCCCGAGGGTCCAGCACCGGATCCGGGTCCTCCTGTATGTCCAGTATGGGCAGAGTGTCACTGGGGATGGGCCGGAGGAGATAGTAGTGTTGGCACATGCCCTCCTCTATCCTGAAGCCCAGAGAGAGCACGAGCACAAACACAGCCCACAGGTAACACGAGTGATCCATGTGAGCGGCTCCAGGTGACCCAGTCACAGTGTTCACAGGTAATCCTCCACGAGAAACACACGCGCGCCCCGCGGGAGATATCCAAGTCAGAGCTGAGCGCGCGCAGCAGACGCAGCGCTCACACCGGGGGAGGAACCGCGCGAGCGCTCCAAAACTTGTCAGTAACTTTCAGACTTGAGCTGGTGGATCAGAGAGACGCGTCACAGTCCATGATCCGGAGAGGACTCAGCCCCGAGCTGCCCCGGTCAGCAGGTCCCGGTGAGACGGCTCAGCGGCCCGCAGGTCGCTGCTCTCAGTCCGCATGTTGGCGCACCGGCTGCTGCTCCTCTGCTCCTCTGCTCCTCTTCTGCTCCTCCTGCAGCCCAACTACAGGCGCCTCTGACTGCACCCGAATATCCAGCAGGGCGGTGATGTAACCCCGCTCCCTCCTCCCACCCCGCGGAGACACGCACAGTTTACACACAAGCACCCTCATTATATTAATGATGATGACGTAGTTTCAGCAGCGATAATAGGCTGACAGTAGCACTACAGTACAGTTATAAAGTTTTAAGTTAATGACGTCATGATGACACATCAGTCACTGTAGAAGTCCTCAGATCAACAAAGTATAAAGTAAAGAGAGAGAGAGAGAATTATTAGCAGCAAAATAAACTCAACTCATCACAGTCACATGAACATCATATTTCATAAGATGTGTAAATGATGTGTAATATTGATGTGTAAATGTCTTCAGAGCGAGCGGTGTGCAGAGCTGGTTGCAGTGGGAGAACTGTGGATGCAGTGAGTGATGATGATGGTGGAGCTGGTTGTGGTGGTGTCGGTGAAGATGAATGCAGTGGTTGTTTTAGTGGTCGTGTTGGTGTGTGTTTATGTGTGTGTTGCAGTGTGTTGGTGTGAATGAGGTGCAGTGCAGCAGCAGAGGCAGCAGTGTGCTGCAGGAGGTCACCACAACAACATGCTGCCATTTTACATTTCTCCAAACCACAGATACATTTGTACATTTCATGCGTCTCATGTCAATGTTTCTTGAGTGACGTAGTATCTGAGCTGACTCTGTCACGTGGAGGTGGACGGGATGGTGTGACACCTAGGTGTGATGTCGCAAAGCTGCAGGCCACTGTTAAACACCAACAAACACCAAAAAGCGGTTGTTTTTTAGCGACTCATCCCTGTGTTTCCACCGGGGGTAGTGCCACAAAAAGCGGTTGTTTATTTTACTGATGAAGCAGTAGTTTGTTAGTGAGTCACTGCTGTGTTTCTTGACGCTTTCTAGCCTTCAGACATGGATGTTTCTTAGCGACGAGCTGCTGTGTTTCCAGCGGGGGTAGTGCCACTAAAACCTTTTTTTTTTCTTTTTAAAAAAAATAAAAAAATATCGAGACATTGCTGTCCTCGTCTACAGAGATCACCATGTTGCACCATCATGTTTCTACAGTAGCCCAGAACGGACAAACCAAACACTGGCTCTAGATAGGGACAATGGCGTTTCCTCATCAGCCACTGTAGTTAGCAGCCCCCTCCATCACGAGCAGCGCTGGAAAAACACTGATTTGTAACGTGGAACTGATTTATTCAGTGTTTTTACAGCTTTAAATCAGCTGGTCTGTTTGTGCAGAGAGGAAGAGACTTCTGAGGATAATTCAGCTCGTGGTAAAAAACTCCTGAACACTGAAGGAATTTTTAGGATTTCCAAAGTTTCAGCAGGTTGCAATCTGCAATAAATATATATATACTGTAATATGCCCCTGTTTTTCTTCTCTGAGTTAGCCGCTAACTGCTAACAGCTCCTTTTAAATCTCCTGCAGTGGATTGAACACATAACGCGTCACAACATCACACCCGTCCTGACCATCCATGCTCCCATTCTGTTTGATGTCATGTTTATACAGACTCTGTTCCGGAGCTGTTACTACCTCCCATGGAGGCTTAAAGGCGAGACAACTCTGTTCGCCAATTCTTCAGTTGTACCTTTTATACAGAGCGGCGAGGCGGCATAATGGCGTGAAATTCCCGCCTTGAACAGGCAGTGTAAAAGTGGCTAAAGTCAGCTCATACGTTGATATGACACGTATGAAACGTCCAGATGTAACGTATCTGTGTTTTGCAGGAATGAACAATGGCAACATTTTCTTCTGGTGACCGAGCTGCGGGTATAAATACAACAGATCGCACCACTTTTAATTTGACGTGAGTTCTTCTTTGAGCATGGGCCTGCTCTCTCTACAGCCCCCCNCCCCCCCCCCCCCCCCCCATGAGCCCTAATGCAACTGCACTATCTGTATTTACACCAATGAGCAGAGGTGCAGACAGACGACCTCTCAGAAGAGCTCTCATCATGTGCTCAGACTGACGCAGCAGAGCTTCTCTTCACTTCCCATCAAACTGTTGTTTTATGTCCGTTCATAAAGTTCAGCTTAAACTGATCCGGTCAGGATTTCAACTGGAGCAGATGAACTGAAACATATATCAGTCACAGAGTTCATCTGAAACTTTATTCAGCCTCAAACTGTGGAAAATCTTCGACTGTGAGGGAAATAAAATCACACGTCAGAATAAATAAATCAGCCTGCAGCTTAGATCAGGCAACATTTTCACTGGAGCCTGGTTTGTTTCCACACACTGACGGCGCTTTAATGTTAACTCCTTAACCAATTAAACATTTCATTACTGAAAATTTTATTAAGTAGGATTAACTCAGGCTGATTATGTTTCATCTTCTCTGAGAAATATTTGGATTAAAGAATAAATATGAGGCTTTTCTGCAGTTAAACTATAAAGTGTGGAAGAAAAGTGCTTTAACAGTAAAACGTTAATTCCAGCAGCCTATAAATGAAATGTGGAAGCAGATAAAGACACTTAAACGGTCACAATTCATTGGGTCAGTCCACAGCTGGGACTCCTGCAGCCTGCAGGCAGAGACCGTTGGTATGTTTGCTCATGTTGTAAAGGTTGAATTATGAGGCTGATAAAAAAACAACTCTTGTCTGAGACACTAATGCAGAAGAAGCCGGGCGGAGATAAAGGGCCGACTGTGCTGCTCTGGGCCGTGCTGAGACGGGGACAAACAGGCCCTGAATGTGTGGACCTGGTTCCTGTTGGGTTAATGTGTCCACACGGAGCTGTAACGCTGCAGCGAGTGGTGTGACCTGAGAGCAGCGGCAGCTTTCTTTACTCTGTAAAAGGTCATTAGTGACAGGAAGACTCTGCGTCATAAAGTCACATCACAGGCCGGACGCTGTGGAGCTTTAACGGTTTGTGGTTGAAAAGACGTCCCTCAGTCCACCAACAGCAGCACTGGGTAACGTTACTTTGTTATGTTGGAGTGCTACCTGCTGAGAAAAGTTACTTGTTACCAAACATTAAAAACACCTTTGTGATTCCCTGCACATACTGGTTAGATTGTCCAGAGGGTGCATCGCTGACTGTACGCCGACCTTTGAATGGGTTGTCTCTACTGTCACATCCTCACTGTGACCTCGTCACATGTCCACGTGTGGTCTTGGACTTTCCATGTCCACATATGACATCCAAGGTACCCTGGGTGTGTTGGTTGTTGATGTCCTGGGATGCCGTGCCAAGCCCACCTGCTTGGGAAATTAGGAAGCGATGCAGCAGTAACTTTATGGATGGTGAGCAGAAACAAATTGATAAAGACCAAAGTTATCTGCATTTACTGTCGATGTGAATTTTACAACCAGAGTACGTCGAGCTGCTTAAAAACACAGAGGGTGTTTACTGAACCTTTATGAGTGTAAAGTTGGACACTACGTTGTGTTAAGACCAGTTCACATTACACGATTTTCACTCTGATTTTGCGTCGCGGAGACTATCGTAATCTTTTGAGTGTTGATACCTGGCGACGTGTGTTTCTGTCAGCGGGAGTCTCGCCAACTGCGTTACGACCTGTGTGTGCACACCACAAGATTTCTCCACCGAGCCCTCGCTGACAGAGCCCCAGATAACGCGGTGACGTCACCAAACTTGGAGACGACACAATGTAAAGGCATGGATATTCTTTATTATCCTGGGTCCAATCACAACGCGCTCCCCGTGATCCTGTGGATGCCGCCATTGTTGTTGTTGCTTGCCGGCTTGTCAGTGTTGCCAGATCTTGGGAGAGAAACAAGCAACCAGGGCTATGGAAACAAGCCCAATAGAAGCAATGGATATATATAGAGAAAGGCGACGTTTAGAGAGAAAGCCCAAATGAGCAACTCCACTTTAGAAACAAGCCCAAAAAACTGCAACCCGCGACTACCAATATTTGTAAGCGAGTTTACAAAAAACACAAGCCCAAAGTCGCGGCTAATAAGCGGACCTGGCAACCCTGCGGCTTGTCCTCCTCACATTTCTTCCGTCCTCCTGCGTGCTGATGTGGGACGTATCCCGCCTCTCATTGGCTGATGCTCTTTGTCAGTCGTGTCACACTTCTCCAGTTTTCTAGCATGCCAGATATCCAGTCCCAGTCACAGACGAGGGGGCGACTTGCTCGGCAGACTATCTGCCGACTCACCTCCGACCCAAGGTGGCTCTCAAGATCCTCTGCAACGTCAAAATCGCGGTGAAAATCGTGTAATGTGAACTAGGCTTTAGTGTCTCTAAGTAATGTTACGTTCAGGTCAATATGTCCATCTGTTGTTGCCTGTGTGGTTCCAGTTTGCCACGTTATGCTTTCAGCCTGTTGTGAGCAGTCAGAACCTCAGAGGTTTTTCTGGACAGTATCTTTCATTGTGTTGGATTGTTGCAATAATTATAAATATACATTTGCATAAAGCAAACATATTTGTCCACTCCCATGTTGGTAAGAATATTCAAACTTGAAAACACTTCTGCTGTCCCGTCAAATTAAAGTGAAAAAGGTCCAAATTAATTGATGTAAAAATTCCATTATTTTGCATTTGAAAACAGTTTTTAAGTCAAAATGAACCAAAGCAGTTCTTACCAGAGAGGCTGGGTTAGGAATCAGTGATCCAGAATGAGTTCTTCTTCTTCTTCTTCTTCTTCCTCACCCTGTGACCCTCCTCCCTCCTGTCTGCTGTTAAAAAGGAGTTTGTTAGTAATTTTCAGTCTGTGACGGGCGCCGCTAAACTGTCATATCTCTGTGGAGAGGAAGTCAGATAAGACTTCCTGTCTCTTTGTAAACCTTTCATCCTTCACTTCCATATCAGGGTCCCAGAGAAGGACCCACAGGAGACTCGTGTTCACGCTCAGATGGATCTGCTGGAGGTCGCGAGGACTTTCAGGGAAATGTCACCACTGAGCCCTGAAGGCAGCAGCCAGCCTCTGAGGAGACGTTAACACCAGTTAGAGAGATTTCATCTCGTCAAACCACGTCATTGATCATATTTATGGTATTTGACGTTCTGTAGCTGCCTCTGTTGGTACTGTCAGAGGATTCAAGAAGAACTGTCAAGGTTTTTATTTTAACACAGATATACAGACAGCAGCGACAGTTTTATCATCGACAGAGAGAGATATGGAACACAGCCGCTGACCAACTGACTGATCCAAAGCCCCCCCCCCCCAGTTATCATCGCGAGGTCGGACAAGCTTGACAGACAGAATCATATAATGATGTTGTGTATATCTAAATGAGTAACACCTAAAGTTATTTCGGAGCAGCACGTAGCCTCACAGAGACAATGTACACAAAGGTCTGTTGGCCTTTACTGTCAAACCATAATTCATGTCATCTTAAAAATATGTCAGCAACCAACCTGTCCGTCCTTTTCCAACCTCTGTAACGTTACCATGGAAACAAGGCAGAGGTAAACCTGGCTGACTTTGGTGACAGGCCCTCAGGAAGTGAGCTAAGCGTTGAAGCCAATTTTCATAGTGGCCAAACAGTGGAACTGCAGTTTACAGGGTCCATCATGTGATGCCTTTGGGAACAATAAGACTTTTTACCATTGACTTACACTGGGAAAGAGATAAATAAATAAGTGGATATTTTTGAGGGTTACAACCTGCGAAATGACTTCAGGATTTGATCCGTTCGGTCTGATAACATTTGGGAAGTCTAGAGGAGCTGCACGATTCAGGTCCCGTTTATACAACAACGATCTCAACTGAAAACAGTCGATCCACCTCGATCATTCACACGACAGCCGTTTGGGTCCTTGAAAACGCGACGTATTGAAAACAGGTTCCAGAGTGCAATTTTTTGGAAACAGCACCACCTTTTCGCACATGCTCTCTATGGTTCCAGTCACTAGGCATGTGCGAGAATTTGACCATCACAACAACAATGGACAACAAATTTATCAACGCTTCTCCAGCAAAGTGTAATTTACTGTAGCAACTCCACCTCATCGTCCGTCCAGACAAACGTTCATGTGGTTGCCATTTTGTTTGTTTATACATCACCACTCTGTAGAAGGAAGCGCATGGCAATTGTTGTCAAAATGTTTTCGTCTGAACGCAGAACTTTTTTCAAAGCGAAAATGAGAAGCGATTCTGTTTTCAGCGGCTCGTTTTCGTGTCAACACGGCCTAAATCATTTAATCCCCATTCAAGTAGGCGGCGCGCTGAACCACTGGTAGCTGGTGGAAATCTCTAGTGTGTCTGCTCTGTAGGCGCAATGATGCAGAAGCAGCGCCGATCATTTTGCGTAATTTCATACTGTGGAGACAGAACTTTTTTTGGCTTCATGCGCCACTGAGCAACTTTCACAGGAATGAACAGGGTCTCGCCTTCAACGCTGTATCCAGGTCTCTAAATACGTCCACGGCTGGTGATGTGACATTCTTTTGACGTAACTATACGTTAGCTAGCAAGCATTTTTCTAACATTAGCTAACTTAAGATGCGACGAAATATAATTGTTAGAGCCATTTCTAGTAAGTCCTAGTTTCCTATTATTTTTTGAGTCACTCTAATGCACCACCTGGCCACCTGGCATATGGGGAACCTTTAATTAAAGGCAGGTGTGCTGAGGTGAGTGTGGAGTGTGGAAGACGCCACGAGGTTACAGTGTTTAACCGCCAAGTGTGTGGTTAATCTTAGTTCTTTATTGTTTGACAAAGTTCTTAAAGGGAAATTTCGGTTTATTTCAACCTGTCTCCTATCGTCCTAAATTTGTTTCAAGTGACTAGTGACATAAAAATAATAGTTAGCATGTTAGCCGTTAGCCTAGATACAGCCGGGGCGCATAGTAGCGTCAGACCTGTTAAAACGTAAGTGAACGGGCAACCTTCAAGTGCAA
>NC_065518.1:4596786-4601969 GCF_006386435.1 Epinephelus moara | reverse complement strand
AAAAGCTTATTTAGTGGACTAACTTTGCACTTGAAGGTTGCCCGTTCACTTACGTTTTAACAGGTCTGACGCTACTATGCGCCCCGGCTGTATCTAGGCTAACGGCTAACATGCTAACTATTATTTTTATGTCACTAGTCACTTGAAACAAATTTAGGACGATAGGAGACAGGTTGAAATAAACCGAAATTTCCCTTTAACACCCCGTTGATTTTAACTTCTTTTTTTAAATTCCAACAGTCAAGACAATTAGTTGATAGCATCGTCTTGCAACCTTCCACACATCCTGCAAATCAGTCACCTCTAAAACCAACTGAAGCACCTGGATCATCAAACAGTGAGTAAAACTAAACCAAAGACAGTGAGTCCATCAGATCTCCTGTTACGGTGTCTATGGGCGGCTATTTTTGAATTTATTTATAAGCCACAATACTAATGTTGGGAGGACAAATTTTAAAACGTATTCCACTACAGATTATTGCATACATGTCCCTAAAATGCCAGCAGCAGGTTGTGGTTAGCGATGGTCATTTAGAAGCTTTCAGCTGCCCAGTGATCTTCCTCCCACCAGCTCACACCATGTTTAAGTTAGTTACATGAGGAGGTGTTTGAGGTGTTCAACAAAAATTCAGCTCAAAACGGTGCACCGTTAATTTTACGCAAGGCTATAAAAATGGGGTTTGACATCATGATCGGCAGCTGTGTGTGAGCCAATCAGTGTGCTCACGATCAATGGTGCTGCTGGTGATTGGCAGAGAGGCGGGAACTTGGTACTGCAGAGACTCTGGCTCCAAATGATGAAGATGGCAGCAGCTGAATCTGTGATATTGGGCTGTGGAATAACTGCACGTACCAGCCCTGGAAATTAACCTGACTCCTGTCTGACTGCTGAGCGTGGACACTTCCTGTGTCTGTCCTTTCAAATTAAACTCCCACATGGTCCAGTCATATAGGTTTGGATTTATTTTGACAAGGTGCTGCTCCTGATAGAGTCACATTTTTTTCTGCGACTAAGCAACCAATGAAATCTTGCAGACAAATGACCTTTCTGGTCGACAAACGTTTGGTCGTTGCCCTACTCAAAGACGCCAAATGATGATCCATTCTCTGCTACTTATCTGCGCCCAGGTCACATAAATATAATCATGTCATTAGGATTTGTTGTTATAAACTGCTGCCTAAATATTTCAGGCCTTATTGTCCCCACTGGTTCTTTATTCTTTCCATATTTTCACTGCTTAATCATGGAACAGGTATTAAATCACATTATATACGGTGAAACAGGAACATATTTTTATATATCTGTATTTGTTTCTTAACTTCTGCAGAACAGTGTTTGCTTTTATCCTTTATTGTTCTGCACTGAAAGGTAAACTCTGCGTGTATGAAACCTGATTCTGATTAAAAAGGTTTTAAACTTGAAGCTACAGAAACTGTGATCATCAAACACAGACGCAGCCAGATTGTCACTTTTCTCTGGAGGTTAAAACATTACGTCACGTCAGAGTCCAGCGATCCCGTTCACTTATCATCAAAAGCCTCGTACTGCCATTAACATTTTCCATAGATCCCAGTTTGCTGCTGTGTGTTTCCACTACAGACAGACAGACAGACGTATCCACATGTTTTGAATCACACTTTCCTTTGATTTTTCCAGAGCGGGGCGGTGATATGGCCCAGCGCAGTAGATCAGTGGCTCGTCCACTTCACTCTGTGTTGGTAAATGTAGTTTTAATCTTCGCAGCGAATCAAACGGCCTCCCAGCACGAAGCACAAACAGTTCGTGACCGCGGCTCGTTGTTTGTGTCGCTCCTTTGATGGTGAGACAAACTGGAGCAATTTGGACGCTCCATTTAATGAGAAGGCTTCAAGGTGGCAGAGACAGGTCAACACAGTTCCTCCACCACTCGAGTAAACTCTCCTTCTTCTGAGGCTAAATAAAACAGCAGAGACAGGAGTTAACACGAGCTCGACCTTTAACCTTTGAAGTGACACAGACACATGAATGCAGCAGGAATATTCATCCAGAAGGAAAACACTGACATCATCCAACACTTCACTGCAACACACACTTTAAGTACTTTTACTACATTTTGCTGATGATACTTATTAAATACCTTTGGATGCAGGAGTTGAACATTTTCACAGTGTGATATTAGTACTTTTACTGCAGTAGAAGATCTGAATACTTGCTCCCCCTCTGCTCATATTTCACCGGCTCCCTCCCTCATTCTTTCTGCAGAAGAAGAATTATCATTTCAAAGCAGCCAGAAGAATACATTATCTTTAACGTCCTCGTTCTCTCTGGAAAGACGAGACTTTGCTGTGAAATACAGATGTTGAACCAGATGTTGTTCCTGCTCACTATCAACCCAAACCCGATCTTATCCAATAAATCCAAATGAACTCTTCAGCAAAGATTCAAACTCTTAACAGTCAGTGCGAGGAGGTTTGTTCCTGCAGGGTTTGTAATTTAAAGGATTATTTTAAAGATTCTTGTGTTGCAGCCGAGAAAAAAACATTGGCACTGTTTCTGCAAACCACAAATATGTTACATTTGCACGTTTCATCATATCAAATCAACATTTCTAAAGTGATGTAGTGTATAAGCTGAGTGTTTGTGAGGAGGTGGAAGGGGTGGTGGATGGTGTGACACCTTGGAGAGACGCCTGCCGAGCTGCAGACCTCTGCTCAAGACCAACAAACAACAAAACAGGTTATTTGTTACCGAGTCATCGCTGGGTTTCCAGCTGCAGGTATTTTAGCCTGGTGAGACCGTCCTGATGACGTGAGCTCAACCTTAAAGGGATAGTGCACCCAAAAATGTAAATTCAGCCATTATCTACTCACCCATATGCTGAGGGAGGCTCAGGTGAAGTTTTAGAGTCCTCACATCACTTGTGGAGATCCAAGGGGAGAGGAGGTAGCAACACAACTCCACCTAATGGAGGCTGACGGCGCCCCAGATTCAAACGTCCAAAAACACATAATTGAAACCACAAAATATCTCCATACTGCTCGTCCGTAGTGATCCAAGTGTCCTGAAGCCCCGACATAAAACTCATTGTAGCCTGTAGCTCTGACTGCCTCGTTTTTAGCCTCATTGTAGCCTGTAGCTCTGACTGCCTCTCTGTGCACCACGCTCACATGTGTGCGCTTGTGCGACACCAGCGAAAGCACGTGAACACACATGAAGGCAGTGCCCATGTCTCACGGTCTCGCGCAAGTGCACACACGTGAGCGCGGTGCACAGAGAGGCAGTCAGAGCTACAGGCTACAATGAGGCTAAAAACAGAGTTCAGATGAGGTTTTTCTAAACAACTTTTTATGTCGGGGCTTCAGGACACTTGGATCACTACGGACGAGCAGTATGGAGATATTTTGTGGTTTCAATTATGTGTTTTTGGACGTTTGAATCTGGGGCGCCGTTAGCCTCCCTCGGCATATGGGTGAGTAGATAATGGCTGAATTTACATTTTTGGTTGCACTATCCCTTTAAGTTTCGCTCTCTATATCAGGACTCGGTGTCGCTCCAGACACGTTCAGCTTTTGTCAAATCCAGTTGAAAAAAACAAACACAAAACCTCAGGATGGATTATACTGCATGAGCTGTGTGTGAGTTTAATGGATGCTTTGATACGATTGCTGCTGTTGAACCTGGTCCCCAATCAATCAGTTAATCGATATGTTTGCCGTTCTCCATGGAAGCATGAGAAAAGCTACGTTTTCTTGAAGAGTTCGAGGTAACACAGCTCGACTAATCTTGATTAGCTTGATTTATAAAAAAGGTCATTTTGCAGGGAAGTATTCCTTTAAGGACTCACAGCAGAACTAGATATTCTTTGTTTGGTTTATAAAGTCACTGTGTTCATGTGAAGTGACGGACCTGAAGCTAATATTACTGTTCATATACAAATAAAACTCCTTCAGGAGGACGTGTTGGTGGAGAGACATGGATAAAAGTCTGATCTGGCTTTAATAATCTGGGACAGATGTGGTATAAAAACATGCAGATTCTCTGATTCCTTCACATTACTCCGACATGTTTGTGTGCAGAGTTTGCAGTTCACAGTCTGAAGTGAATAAATGATTCTCTCTGAGTCCTTCAGCAGCGATCCTGTGGTTTGGACCGACGCTCCAAAATGCTTTTCGAGCGCTCCGGCGGGAAAACTCCCCGCCAGCGGTGGTGTGAGATTCCAGTTGGTTCACACCCTCCCACACGGCGTCCTGCGACCGCTGCAGCTCAGCTGCCAGTCGGTCAGGAGATTCCTCCGACACCTCCAGTCACACAGAGACCAGCTGACAGGAAGTGACACCAGAGAGCGTTCTGTCCAGCAGCCAGTAACACCGCAGGAATCCCTCGACTCATGTCTGCAGACAGTCAGAGTACATGTACTCAAGTACTGAAGCACAAAGTCTGAGTTACATTTCATTTTCTGCAGCTTTTTACTTCTACTTGTCAGAGGGAAACATGTTACTCTCTGCTGCACTACATTCATCTGATAACTTTAGTTACTTTACAGATTCAGATTATTAATGCAAAATATAACTAATAAATGATGATGTGTTGTTTTAGATTAAACGACCCAGCAGGATATAAAGTCATTAAACTGAGCTCCACCTTCACCAGCTGCAACACTGATGGGACAGTTTGGATCTTCTGAAGTGGAGTTGTTTGAGGTGCCATCCACAGTCAGTGTGTCAGTCGCCACACCCTCAGTTTAAAGAAGCAGGTACGGACACAGAAGCTAAACGGTGTACTGCTGTGGACGGGGCGGCAGCAAAACATATTTCGGCTGCCTAAAAAAATCAGTATCAGTTTAACTGTATGCTATATCTGAAATATTTTCACTACTTTACCTTTGTGTCAGACAGCGATTTCTGATGAGGAAGCCATTAATGGCGCATCCATATCAACAGCCCTGTTTCCACTGAGCAGTCTGGTTCAGTTCAGTTCACTTTTTTTCTGTCTCCACAGTGAAAAGTTGTGGGTGGTACCAACAGAAGCGTTCCTTAGCGTCTCCATGTTTGGTCCCCCCTCTGTTGGGGTACCTAGCACACAGATCTGGTACTAAAAGGTGGAGCTAGAAACCCTGCAGTCTGATTGGTCAGTAGAGGACGGTCACTCTGGTTTTATGTAACCTCTGTTCATACATCAGTAAACTACAACTATAAAATGAAAG
>NC_065518.1:4579943-4595282 GCF_006386435.1 Epinephelus moara | reverse complement strand
CTTATAGAAGCTCAGTTTTAGTAAGTTTTCCAACTTTTGCCAAGAGGGAACTTTAGATATTGCTCCCTAGATTATGTTCACCCAGTTTCATGCAGATCGCTCAAACTTCCTAGGAAGAGATCCATTTGAAGTGTTTTTCANTATAGAAGCTCAGTTTTAGTAAGTTTTCCAACTTTTGCCAAGAGGGAACTTTAGATATTGCTCCCTAGATTATGTTCACCCAGTTTCATGCAGATCGCTCAAACTTCCTAGGAAGAGATCCATTTGAAGTGTTTTTCAAAAAATTCAAAATGGCGGAAAATCTATATAAGCGGAAGTTATGGGTTCTTGAGGCAAATGTGTTCCTCATGAGGAGACACATCTCTGTGCAAAGTTTCATGTCTCTACGACATACGGGGCATGAGATATGTCCAATCAAAGTTTGCAATTTCAGTCGGTTGCTATAGCGCCCCCCTTTGGCCAATTGATGTAATATTGCTTCATTGGCATCCTCCCATGAGCCTCTACCACTGTGCCAAATTTCACATGGATTGACCAAGTCAGTGAGGAGACAAACGTGGAATAGACATCAAGATCAAGATCAAGATGCTTTATTGTCACAAGATAATGTACAAGTACATACACTGTGAAAAACTTATGTTGGGTCTNTGCCAAATTTCACATGGATTGACCAAGTCAGTGAGGAGAAAAACGTGGAACAGACAGACACACACAGAGTCAGATTATGATTCAGCACACTGAGTACTTTTACCTTTGGTACTTTAAGTGTATTTTAATGTTGAGTAGTTTTTGTAAAACATCCATGTTTCCATCTGTCTGTCCTTTTCAATGAGCTGAAACGTTACAGAAGTGCTGGTGAAACGAGGTGCACTTATCTTGCTGCTGTCATGGTAACCAGTCTTCAGAGTGGTGCTGATTGGAGGAGAGCCTCAAGTGTTTTTCACAGAGAGAGACTTTAAACAGGAAACAGTTTAAAGTAAAATGACATGAGAAGTAGAAGTAAGTGAGACGATGATCTGTAACTCACCACATCCTCTGCAGCTCTCAGGTAACTCCTCCTCTGACTGGCAGAGCTTGACTCAATTACCCAGAATGCCTCAGATATGGCAGCAAGGACGAAGCAGTGATGAAAAGTGACACACAGGTTGTGTGTTTGTCCTGAGCTGAAGAGTTTTACCAGCATCGTTTCTTCAGGTTAAAAAAATCATTTAATTATCACTACTACTGAAAAGTTTATAATCAGCTGTTTCTTCAATAACAGAGAAACAACAGTATAATTCAGACACTGAATGTATTATTATAGAGTACAGCTTTGTGGCAGGTGACCTCCGTCCGCAGCTTCTTCACCGACGTCTGACAGAAGACAAACTCTCAGGTTTAAGTGCACAACATCCAACATGAGACACTGTTTATTTCAGTTGTTAAAATACATCCATTCATGTGAGTTCAGGTTGCAAAATGTCAAAATGCATGAAAACACTGGAGCCTTCTTTTTTTTTTCTTTTTTTTTAAACGCAGTCCATAGGAAAAAAAATATCGTCCATCTGCTGCAAATAAATTAAAGTCAGAAGTGGCATCAAAAATATACAGATAGAAGTTTGTCTCAGTTTGTTTGTGTGGTAACAAAAATACTGGAGGTGAGGTTGTGTGTCAGAAACATGAAGACAGAAATAAATACATGAGCGTGTGTCACATTACGGGCTGAAGATCGGAGCCCTCACAAGTTAACAAACAGTTTCTGAGTCGTGTGTTTGGAGACACCTGGCTGAAGCTTCAGGTGGGGTTTAACATTCCAGAATAAAAGCCTTTCTCTACATAAACTGACTGAACACCTGAGGACGAACGTTCAGACTGAAGCCTCGAATGCAAACATCAACTCAGACAAAAACAAAATCCAACGTTGTAAATCTGAACTGCTGCAACTTCTCTTGCCACCAATCAGACATCACAGTCAGTTAGTGAACGCTGACTTAATTACAAGGTTTGGTTCATTAACACCGGGGTTTGATTTCTGTTTCTCTGGTCATTTATTTTATTGGTTATGAAAATGTTTCAAAAAGTTAAAGAGATTTTAATGATGCCGGTGAGAAGAAACTCGAGCGGTGAGGTGATCAGACATGTTGGATTCAAACTATCGGACAAACTTATTTTGAACTTGTGTTTTTACTTATTAAATTAATTTTTATACATATTTAATGAGCACTGCTGGAAGGAGCCTGAGGTCTAAGATTTGCGGACTACCAATGACGACTCCTTCGTGAAACATTTGTTCTGAGAGTTTGACATTGTGAAGTTGAACAATTAAAAAAACTAGAAAAGCATTCGGAGAGCGCAGACCTCCGCCAAGCAGCTCGGATTTCCCGCCATTTTATTATTTTATCCACTTTGCTTCAACCGATCACCACCAACATTTTATCACCTGTTCCTTCTTCCATTATCAACCTTTCCTGAAAATTTCATCAAAATCCGTTCAGAACTTTTGGAGTTATTTCGCAGGCAAACAGACCAACGCCAACGAAAACATAACCTCCTTGGCGGAGGTAATTAAAATTTATACCTGGCCTCTTGGGAGATCCCGTCACAAGTGGTCAGCGCTAAATACAGGTATAAACAACCACTAAGATGCACTGTGATCACTCAAACCACTTGCCGAGGTGGTCTGGGACGCATTTGACCACATGTCTTTTGTGGTTTAAATGTTAAGGCGCCCTGATGCGTCCCTGACAAGGATATAACATGAAAATATGTCATCGTTATTTTGGTGACGGCACTCTAACACTCTATAACTTGCCCATTCTTACAAAAAGTTGGACGAAGTGTTTTGTGACCGTCCATCGTTTTGCCCTACGGAAGAAGACATGGTGAATTCTGCCGACAGCGATATCTCCAGCTGTAGCAACACAACTAGCGAGCATGCTAGTGAGACTGTGGGGCCGTTTGACCTCCTTGTTTAAGGGACGTAGGTAGAAATAAAATCATGACAGACACAGGTGTGAACGGCGATGTATCTCAGCTGTCCACTTGTGTTTGGATCACCGAAATGCGTTTTAATACCAGGTGTAAACAGGCGCTATGACACGAGTCTGAAAATACTAAATTCAGACAGATTAAAGCCTAGTTCACATTTCACGATTTTCACCGCAATTTTGACGTGGCAGAGGATCTTGAGAGCCACCTTGGGTCGGAGGTGAGTCGGCAGATAGTCTGCCATGAGGAGTCCTGATGTGTGAACAAGCCTACGAGCAAGTTGCCCCCGCGTCTGTGACTGGGACTGGATATCTGGCATGCTAGAAAACTGGAGAAGTCTGACACAGCTGACAAAGAGCATCAGCCAATGAGAGGCGGGATACGTCCCACGTCAGCACGCAGGAGGACGGAAGAAATGTGAGAAGCACAAGCCGCAGGGTTGCCAGGTCCGTTTATTAGCTACGACTTTGGGCTTTTTTCTAAAGTGGAGTTACTTATTTGGGTTTGCTCTCTAAACATCACCTTTCTCTATATATATCTGTTGCTTCTTTTGGGCTTGTTTCCATAGCCCTGGTTGCTTGTTTCTCTCCCAAGATCTGGCAACACTGACAAGCCGGCCGGCAAGCAACAACAACAATGGTGGCGTCCACAGGATCACGGGGAGCACGGTGGAGAAATCTTGTGGTGTGCACACACAGGTCGTAACGCAGTTGGCGAGACTCCCGCTGACAGAAACACGTCGCCAGGTATGAACACTCAAAAGAATACGATAGTAATTGATTAATTTTAGTCACACTTTTAGAAATGTTTTTATTTTGTTGTTTTCATTACAGGTCAGGTTGATAATCAGTAATATGTGATTTATGTTATTTATGTTTTCCTAAGAGTATATTTGTGTCTGTCTGTGTACATGAACATATATTTCCTTTTCCTTAAATTTATTTTTTCATGCATGAAAAATGTTTGCGCATCTTCCATACTGTAATTTCTCTGTAAGTTGAGCATCTGTACATGAAACAAATTTGCAAAAACAAATCAAATTTTTATCGAGAATCGTCTTTAAATCACACTGAGTCATTTTATGTTTTCTAGCAGACATGATTCTGAAAAATCAAATTCAGAATCTCAATTGTTCATTTATGATCAAATCTCAAAACTAAATTTGGTGACGCATAAAATAAATATACAATGAACCTTTAAATTAAACAGTACGTGACGTGAGAACACACTCTCAGTCTGACCTCCACATTAAATGTTTAGAAACTGTCTGATCGTCTGACCGCTCGTGTTTCTGACATTTTTTCCGTGACATTGCCACTTTCTAAAATCTGATAAATTAATTTAATGTTATGAAAACAGAAAGAATCAACCAGAGAGTAGTTTAGAGTTTAAACAACCGATTTTAAAATAATATTAAAGAAACAGTTTTGGAAATATGTTTATTTTCCTTCTTTGTGAGAGTGAGATGTGAAGATAGATATCTGCAAAGAGATTCTGGAGGTTAGCTTAGCATGAAGACTGTTAGCAGAGGGAAACAGCTAGCTTGTCTCCACGTTTCTTCATCAAGAAAACAAACGAAATATCACATGTTGATTAGTGGGAGCATTTGTAGCTGTTTCCCACTGCTTTCATTCTTTATGCTAAGCTAATTTTGGTGAAAATCTAATCACCTCCAGGCTCTAGCTTCAAACTGAACGTACAGAAATTTGATCTTTTAACTCTCCTTAGAAAAAGCAAATAAACATATTTACACCCACCGAAACGAAGAGGCGGCTGCAGTACGACTGAAGGATCACTGCAGTACGAGGGTTGTAGAGTCAGTCTGGTTGTAACTTTAGTATCTGAGCTACACATTCAAACACAGCCTGTAAATGGAAACTTCATACAGTCATTAATGAGAGAAGCTGCCACAGTTAATGCCCAACTGCATCAAATATATTCAATTAGCTTTTATTCCTCGATGTGCAAACATTAAAAACGCACTCTTTAAAAGGCCGTGCATACGTCTGAAGAATCTGGAGTTTCACGTCAGAAATTAAACGGTTGCAGTGTTTGGTGCGCGTGGAACATAAAACACACCAGCAGCCTCTGAGGAAACACAACAGCCGAAAACAGAAAGCAACAACACAAACACCATCAGAGTCTGAGAGGCAAAGTGCAGACTGATCCTGACCCCCCCGAGCTAAACCCCCACACCCCCCCCCACCCCCCCCCCGACCCCTGACATCGTCATGCTGAACCAGGAGGAGGCACGAACTGGACACAAAGCTTTAGTCCAAAAACCAAAAACAAACGACAGCTACAGACTACTTCATGCCGACAAAATACAGCTCTGACTATTCATCAACGTCTCAGGTAAAATATCTTTCATCGGAGACTAGAAAAATACTTTAAGGTTTCTGTAGTGGTCTGTGTTTAGTGACTCATATATATATTTATATCATCTCTTTAAACTGACCACGTTAAACTCATTGGACCACATTAGAACCTGCTGGGAGCAGCTCAAAGGAACAAAGACGGGATTCAACCACACAAACAGACTCAACTGTACATTCACTTCAAGTAGAGGAGAATCCATGCTCTGAGGACGGGCCACCAAATCATCTAATCGAGAGATTTGAACTAAACTGGGGAAAAACTAAATCAGTGGAAACAGCTTTGTGTTTTTGGTTGACGTGCAGAGTCAAAGTGTGCAAAGTTCCTGGTCAGAGGAGAAGAAGAAGAAGAAGAAGAAGAAGAAGCAGTGCTCGGTTTCTCGTTGCATTGATTATTTTCTTTGTAACAGTCGATGCCATGGGTTCTGAGACTTGGCGGAGTTGAACCAGCAACTTTTTAGTTTAGTTTACAATCTATGGAGGTCTGAAGGGGGGGGGCGGCTCGTCGAAACAGGCCCGGCCAATCAGCACTGTTGTTGAGAGACACAGACACAGAGAGAGAGACAGTGGTGATTTGAACTGATGTTTCGGTTTGACACTTACAAAGTCTGAGAGCATTTTAAAGCTACACTGGGCAGCGACACATGGTGCGAGCGTTTTAACTGTGAACTCAGAGGATCGTCCTCCCCAAAAAGTGACCCTATAAGTCGTTTGTACAGCAGCTTTAATGACTCATATTTACGTCTGTTGTTAAGTGGTGACCTGTAGTGGCTGAGTAATTATGACGGGAGCAAGGGAGGAAGTCAGGTGACACAAGAGGTCGGGGTGGACGGATGAGTCAAACAAAGACAGGACTTTTAACCATGAGACCAAAAGTCAACGTCGTCTTATTTTATTTTTGTGTAACATACTGTCGCTGGTGGGCAGAAACCTTGTAATTTTTTTCCTTAAACGTGCTTACGTGCTGCTGTCACCACTGGGTGAATTAGAGCTGCTACAGCCACTACTGATGGTCCGTTACCTTTCCTGGAAATTAGCTGTTTTGGAGACACAAGCTTTTCCCAAGAGAGACGATGGTTAACTTAAATTATTTATGCATGTACTTAAGTTACATAACAAACTTTTCCTAAACTAACCAAACTGCGACCTTTCCAAAATTTAACTGCGTGTCTGAAACTGTGCCTATTAAAGGTTACACTCATCGTTTTGTGAGTCATTCACAAACGACCTATTATGTTGTTAAGGTATCAGGATGTGATACAAAATTTAGTCCTTGATGAAAAATGTTCACTCAGTTCTCATGTGTTGATTCGTCACTTTTTACGAAGTGTCTTGATGTCATTTGGACAAAAAGTTAAAATATGCGACTTTAAAGTTACAAAAGATTTTGTGATTCACGCCGATGAACGGAAGAGATTCTGTGACTATAGTTAGAGAGAGGGAAGATACACTACAGTTACAGTTTGTTTACAACCTGTAACTTTACAACCAGCTGAGCAGCAGAAGGTGTGAAGTGTTAATTATTGAAACGTCACCTTGTTTTTTATCTGGAGGTTTGTTTACAAGAACTATCGCAGCTCTTAACAGCTTTCTGCTGACCTTTCAACCATTATCATGAGCATTAAAAAGCCCAAAACAGACGAGAAGTCATTAAAACACGACGGATGAAAATATAACAACAGCAGAGGAGGACCATGTGAGGTGCTGAAAGCTTTTGACAGGCTGTGAGTTTTGTATAAATGTGATGTAAAGTGTATTTTTACACTCTGAGTGACCTACACTCAATACTGTACCTGAAAGCATCCTGTGTAGATACTGACGCAGCTGCTGCTCGTGATAAGCTGTTGTTTTATACGCAGTCAGATAATAAACGAGAGGAGAGATGAAGGATCTGACGACACGTTTGTGTGCTCTGGCGTTCAGTGCTGAGGATCTAAACTTCTGCCTGGTGTAGCTTTAAAAGCTCAGGTGTGTCTGAAGTGAACCGACCTGCTGCCTCCAGCTGCTGTCCCACTCTACAGCGTGCTGCTGAGTATCTCTGACACCTGGGCGTTTGTTTGGTCGTCTGAGTCTACGTCCTGTGTGGCGGCTCCCTCTGGCTCCTCCCCCTCCACGACCACCGACACGCCTGCAGCCTTCACCACCTCCTCCTCCTCCTCCTCCTCCTCCCAGCCTCTCCTCTCATGGCCCGGCGACAGCTCTTTGCAGGGCTCCACAAAGATCCTGCGGACGTGGGGCCGTGGCTCTCGGTGTCGGCCCTTCCGGCTCTCCAGGACGCAGGAGGCGTGGCTAACATAGGTGGTGTCCCCGGGCAGAGGCAGGTCTAGGTCCAGCTGCTTGGTGTAGATGCCTTCAGATAAAGATCCTGTGTGGCTCTCCCCGCTGTGGCCCCTGAGCCAACGCTGGGGCCCGCTGAAGTACTGGCCCCGGTGACTCCTGGAGAGCAGTTTGCGTTTGGCGGGGGGGTTGGCGAGGGCCCTGAGGGGGGTGACGACGCCGTCCTGGTGGCTCTTGGACAGCGAGAGGCCCTCCAGAGTCTTGGTGGTATCGGACAGCGCTGGGGAGAGGGGGAGGGACAGGGGGAGGTCTTTGGAGAATCTGGGAGAGAGGGGGAGGGACGGCGAGGTGGGGAGGGTTCTGGAGAAGGACGGAGAGCGAGGCAGACAGGAAGGAGAGAGGGGGAAGTCTGTAGATAGAGAGGGGGAGTGAGGGAGGAGGGGGGAGGATTTAGGATCTTTCACCGACGGGGACAGGGGGAGGTCTGTGGGGGGGCAGACGCTGTACCTGAGAGACGGGAGGAAAACATGATCCATCAGATTTATGACGGGGACACAGAGGAGGACGTTCATGTCCCGTGATCGCACACAGTTCCAGTTTCCAAACAGACCAAAGTTCAGACTGTGGTTGTTGACTGATGTTTGAACTCAGCAGAGACTCTGACTGGTTTTTACAACAGCAGGAGTTTAATTTATTTAATCAGATGGTCAATTTATTTGTCTGATGACCAATAACCATCGTTTTACTTTTACTAATGTGAATCTAAAACTAACACATATTAAAATGAAACTCTGTAGGATCTTGAAGAGACATTTCATTTAAGATTTTATCAGACAGTCATGTCGGGGTGTGTGCCTCTGTGAACCAGCTGCAGTTACATTTTAAATTCAGAGTCATGTGTAGTCACGACAGTTGACACTAGCCCCTTTTCCACCGCAGGAACTTTTCTCATTTTGAAAAACCTCTGCACATTTACACCGAAATTAATACTATCAATACATGTGTTCAGCAGCATGAACATGTAAACATGTAGACAGTGATATTTAATATGCTCCGTCCACAGTCTCTCATCCACCGACACTAACGTTATGTCAGCACACATGTGAGGACAGCACACTAGTCCAGCTGATAGTGAATTGTTACTAATAAGCTGAAATGACAGCTGTCTGTATGGAGAATAACTTAGTTTGACACTTATCTTAAAATACTTTTAAAATGAGCTGCTGGCTGAGACAAACAGCCCCGACTCTACACCAGCACTAATGTTGCCATGTTACCAGTAAACAAGCTGGCGGAGCCAAATACAGGACACACGACGAATCATCTACGTCATCACGCTAATTTGAATACATTTTCCAGAACCTTGAGGTGTGGTGGAAATGCAAACCACACAGATTACCAGGAATTCTTTTACCAAGGTAAATAAATTCCTGGCAATAAAAGTTCCAGGAAATGTTGGTGGAAAAGGGGCTAACGTTTCAAATGTTGCTGCAAAGAAGCAACATATTCTAAAACATGGATGCTTCACACACAGAAGATCTAAACAATCAGCACAGTTTCAAGATTAGTGTCACTAATTCAGTATCTGACCAAATGTCTCCCCTTCTGTTCCTGAGATATGACATTGAGTAACGGCCAGAAAAGTGTTTCTACTGAACATTACGTGAAGGTGATCTTCGACATGTTGGATATAAAAAGTCATCACGTTCATCCTGTCAGACGTTTGCGTGACATTTTGTCATAATTAACACATGAATTCTTGAGTTAAGGCAAAAACATGTCTTGTGAGGTCACGATGACCTTTGACCACCAAAGTCTAATCTAAGCCATTTTCAGTGTCTCTCTGGCAGTACATCCAACCAGTATGGTGAGCCGATCTAGGACCTCCGCATGCAGCTTCTTCACCTGCAAGATCGTCTGAGACCAGCCACTTCCCTTGTTCTCACTTCCAACTTGTCAAATACAGCTGCGTGGTCAGTGGTCCTACCCTTTAGCCCCTCTAGCATCAGTTATGGACATGTCAATTTCCACTTATTACATGCGGCAGTGCCTTTTAAAACAAACTTTTTTCATCAGAGGAAACAGGATTAGGCAACAAAACTACTTAGTTAAGTTTAGAAAGACAATCATGGGTTAATATAACCACGTTTGTAACAGTAACTTAACGAGTGTGTCACCTGATGATGATGTTAGTTTGAAGCTTTGGGGCGATGACCTGTACTAAACCAAATCCACACACCAGTGCCTACGTCAGGTGGCTGCAAAAACTCAAGTCGACTTTTGATTTCACACGAGACACAAATACTGGTCTCTTGGGTGAAAGTGTGGTGTGTGTTTGACCCATCCACCATCCTTCCCTCCTGCCCTACTCAGACGTTCTTGCTCTTTCTATGTTACTGCCATGGATGGGATTACATTGGAGTAAGTTAAAAGGCCAGTGCATCTAATGCAGACGCTTTAAGGTACCTTGTGCTTTGGTGAGGGAAGCCTAAGGGCCACTGACCAGGCTGATGTATCGGAATGAGACCCCAGGGAATGAGACAGAGTGTTGAGGCTGGTTGGGTGTACTGCCAAATTCACAGAAACAACACTGGAGATGTCTGACGGTTGAAAGTTCACAGGCAACAGCTCTGGTGGACATTCCTGCAGTCAGCATGTCAGTGACACGCTCCCTTAAAGTTGTTGATCAAACTGCACATTTTATAGTGTTGCTTTCTTGTGACCATCCCTACGCACACCTGTGTTACATAAATCAGACAAATATATCATGGATTATGTTGGCAAAGAGCTCACTAACATGGATTTTAACAAATTTGTGAACATCTGAGAGAAACAAGCTTTTTGTGTTGATAGAGGAAGTTTTAAATCTTAACTTCAACTCACAAAAAATGGGAGTGAAGACAAAAGTGTCTGTATTTTTCTCCCATTTGCACGTTGGTGCCTGTCTTTATATTTTATTACACCTTATGTGTCTGAATGTTCATTATTCATTGTTTTTGTTTTTGCACCAGGGAGCAGGTACAGCACTGTATACAGATGGATGAAAATAAAGTCTCTTATCTCTTAATCCAGACTGAATCATCCTAAAATCACTTTGAAGCAAACATAGCTGGTGTCAGTCATTAGAGATCCTCATTAAATGTACGATCAGACAAAGTTTGAACAAATAACAAATACATCACTTCCATTAAAGTGAGAATATGAGCAGACGTACAGTTTGAGCTGCTGCTGCCAACGTGTTCTAACAACAAGATGAATCTTCTCACCTGAGCTCGTGGATCTGGAGCACGTCGGGAGCGCTGCCGCCCAGAGAGTGCAAGGCCTGCTGGGACAGATCCTGGGGTGGGGAATAGAGCAGGTCCAGCTCACGGGGGCTCAGGGCGTCGCTGGAGTCGTAGTCGCTGTCTGTCGGCAGGAAAACCTCAGAGGATCCGTCTTCATCTGAGCCGAGCAGAGAGTCTGCCGGCAGACACACAGAGAGAGTTTCATTCATGTGTTTTTGATTTAAATTTAACCTGGAGCTCCTGAGCGACGACTCACCGCTGATGGCTTTCCTTCTGCGGAATTCAGGTGAGGGCGAAGGTGTGGGCAGGTAGTCCATGTTCGAGGAGGTGGAGTCAGTCTTCTGCTGCCCAGAGTCGCTCTCCGTAGCGTTGGCATCCACCAGGCAGGTGATCGGTACGCCGCCGCGAGGCTGCTTGTAGCGAGCGTACTGCAGGGCATCGGTGATCCAGCGGAGGTCACGACGCATCTCGTCCAGTTGCTGTTGGTCAAAAGACGGCAACATTAATTAACACTCCAGTGTTGGACAATGTGAGCACACTGGATAAAATAAGTGAGATGGCCACCGTGACGTCACCCATTGGTTTGTGGAAGCCATGCGTTTGTTATTTCGACCGTCGCCTTTTGGAGCCAGAAGTAACCATATTTGGACAAGAGGGGAACTAACCCTAAAGGCACTTGCACATGACCAGCGTTAAAAATCTCTTGATGCCCACTGCGCCATTGTTTGCCTATGGAAGCTGGCATTTACGCTGACGTCGGGGTACTTTTCGACTTCGACTTGAGGGCTTCACCGACGTTTTGACGCAACGCCAAAAGTTCAGTTTTGTTGTACTTCGACCCCGTTTGACGCTGACCTTTCCATGCAGAGCCAATGATTTTACAGTATAACGCAGGCGGGGTGGAGACGGGGCGCGGAAAAATGTAAAGATCCGACTGCATAATGGAGGAGATATCAGCGTTGGGTCAAGCGGACGACGAGCGCTGCGGCGTCGGCAAATCGGCAATCATGTACAAGTGCCTTAACGCTAGCTGTTAGCTTGGTTAGCATGTTGCATTTACAGTCTATGGTTTACTGTGATAATGCTAATGCGAAGGAAGGGAACCAAATGCTGAAAAGCCTTCTTTAGGCAAGACTTCAGTCAGGAACATTTCAGTGAAAGAAAACTTTATTTCTATTTGCAGTATTATTTTTGGCAGTATGGCTGTGTTCCATTGAGTTTGACATCATGTCCTGCCTGAACTAATTAACCTTCATGACCTGAAAACACACTGACACAACAAAACCTATGGCTGCAACTATTCCCTGTGAATCTGGTGTTACGCCACAGTTATGTTACCGAACAAACATTGCCAACATCGCCAAACTTATCTCCTCAAAAAGATCTTTTCTTTTACTCAAACATAAAACAAAACTCACGAGCAATAAAAACAGAAACAAACGGGATCCTTGGCAACATACAAACTATGAATGAGCAACACAAATAATAGCATTCATGTTCAGGGGGGTAAGAAGACGTTGAAAACTTTTCTGGTCCTATACCCTCTCGGTCATCAAACACCGGTGCTTTGGGTCTGCAGCTCATCTGAACAACCAAACTAAAGTGTCTGTATCTGAACCTGGGAATGAGACTATCAACTGTCTTTCTCCAGAGTTACTCACAGCACCTTTAAATGTGCCCAGTGATATTATGGTGCGTTCAGTTTAGACAGATTCAGCCTTACAGAAGGTTTATGAGTCGTTAGTGTAACTTTTTATTTATTCTGGACGATTCAGTGAGAGTTAGACGCATCATGAGTGAATGTGAGTGAGCTGAAAATGTGTGTTTGCTTTTGAGGAGAATGAAGCGTGACACAACGTTAAGCGGCAATTAGCCGACTGTCTGACAGAAAGCAGACACACACACACACACACACACACACACACACAGCGGGGAGACTGACAGCAGCGATGACTCGGCTGGAAAGAATGCCGGGGCTTCGCCGGCAGAGCGAGAGGGAAAAACATGGAGGGGATTCCTGCTCGTCCCACAGAGGGAGGCTGCAGCTCTCAGCTCTCTTTGTTTACCAACAACAACAACAAATACATCAACACATGAACTTTATTTAAAGCTCTACATTTGTCCAGGCAGAGTCAACCCAAATAAACTGATGAAGTGTAAGTTTGGTGACTTTCTTCATTAATTCAGTCTTAAACACACGGTCAATGTATCTGCTGACAAATATCAAATGGAACTCTTCGCTGCCGCCGCCTGCAGCACTCTCTCTCAATACTGGACCACTTAGACACAAAACATGGGAAATACGAGTCCAGATATAAAAACTGACTGGTTGGGACTTGTTGGTTTTGACTTGAGACTAAATCTCTAATTAAATTTTATTATAATGACGTTCATCGACACAGAAACACAGGAGTCACCTGGATAATTTAACCACACTATACATTAAAGTTTTCTGTCAGACTGCACTAAATACTACAATACCCATGAGCCTCAGCTGCGTTTGCTCTAGAGAAGAAGTCAGTTCAGGTGTGTTTGGACAGAAAGTAAAGTGAATGTTACTGGGATCAGGATACTTCAACCACTGAGTCCCTCCCCCTCCATTTTGTGCGTCAGTGTCTCGGGGCAGCGTGTCCTGATTCCTGCTGGGATGGAAGTGTTCGGACTACATGGCTCTTCAGACGAAGGTTTTTCAGGGGCACACAAAGATATTATCTTCATTAATACAGATTAAAAAACTACGATAAGCACCGTATTACATTTACTTAATATCATTTCAATGCATTATGGTCCTTGTTTTAGTAAGAAGCATAACAAACAACAAACAAACAAAACAAACACTGTGATTCTTGCATGACAGTCCTGCATGCTGACACGTTTCCATGCTGCATTTCTCTTTAATAACACTCACACCTGAAATTTAACTTAAGTCCAGCAGCAAAGTTGCTGCACTTCAGGGCCATAAATATAGACAATGCACGCAGTGGGGTGGAGGGGCCCGAATGCCACCTGGTAATACGCCCATGTTCAAAGAAGAACTCACATTATATCAAAAATGGTGCCATTTTCTATACATGCCCTGAAAAAGCCAAACATGGTTTTCATGGAACTCCTCTGCTGACGATACTGATGACATATCAGGGTCTTGAAGGGTTGTCCTATTTCATAGGGGAATATTTCAAGCCCACAAAAACAAGGGGGAGAAATAGTAAATGTTTTTTATACTACTATTTCTTCACATACTTGTGCTCATAATAGTCCTGTCTATTCTTCTGTTTTTCTGCCCTCCTTTGTTATCAGCTGTGTGTCTATTTCTGTCTATGAGCAATAAAAAAACAAGGTCAGATCGATCACGCTGATTCAGTTCCTGCAGAAAAGGTGTTTCCACTCGAGCACGTGTTGACCCACAGATTCACAGGCCACACCTCTGACAGGAACACCCAACAATAACAACAACTAAACAACCAAAGATCATTTTCCTTTACGACTGTGACAGACTGTGAAATGTTTCAGACTCGAGGAGGTTTCATTTCCCTCTGGGAGAAAGGGAAAGTTGAGTGTGGTGTAGAGCTCCACGCTGCAGCGCTGTGAATATGATATAAGGAACTTTCCATCTGCAGCTGATCAGACTCTGACAGCAGCTTCACAGCTTTGTGATTTAAGACAAAGTGAGATACACAGACAGACACACAGACGTTTCCAAGGACGAACTGCAGCTACAGCAGCTCTCTCTGCTCAGCGTCACTTCCCACAAACCTCACTCTGTGCATGTGTGTTACTGTGTGTATGAGTTCAGTGAGTGGGTGTCATGGATACTGCATCAGTTCCCGATAGCGTTCACTGTACGGGATGCCAGTATACAGACAGAGACAAACTCTAGTCCTTGACATCAGGTCCTCTTTAGAAAGTACGTCCCCTCACTTTCAGGGTTTATCTGACGTTTGCATTCACAAAAAACACAACAAAGTTTTCAATTTCAACACAAATATCTTGTCGTCGTACTATATCCAATTAAATAGAGTGTGCCAGTAATTCCGGAACTCCGTTAGCGCTTTTAGCACTTCCGGTTCTCCCGTCTAAAAGTCAATACGTTTTTTGAATGGGATTTTGGTCAAATGCCTCAAATAAGGTCTGTGGTTAAGCGAGTTTCAGGTTTTGTTCTACGACATAAAACACGTCAGTAAATACCCTACTTGTGAATTTTGAAGCTTTTACGTGTCGTGAAAAAGGCGGTTGCTAAGAAGTTGCTCAATACGACTACAAACCCTGTCGGGGACATTAAACGTCATCACCCCCGAACAGGCGAGAGTGCTGGCAGTCCGCCATTACAGCTTCTTATTTAGCTTAAACAGTCCGATTTCCCCATTATACAATGTTTTTAAAATAAAGCGGCCGAAATCAGTTGAAAGCTTAGTGGCAGTGACGTCAAGAGTCATGCG
>NC_065518.1:4578448-4578594 GCF_006386435.1 Epinephelus moara | reverse complement strand
CATTATTACTGCGATCAGATCATTCTGATTAATGACTGACCATTAAGACGTGTTTCTGATAAATATTTTAATGTGCACAATAATAACCTTTCACGTTGTAATCATATTTTTATTTGTTATCTTTTGCATATGTGTGGCTGCTCCGT
>NC_065518.1:4374573-4578352 GCF_006386435.1 Epinephelus moara | reverse complement strand
TTTTGCATATGTGTGGCTGCCTCCGTGTGTTCTGAGCAGAGTGCACGCGCGTTGTGCACCCGCCTAGAGACGCATATTACTAACTTGTTTAACAGCGAAATATTGTGCCGTTGACTTTAGACCAGGTTTTTGTTGGTCACTGGCGCATTTGCTTTTCCCGTCATCTAACTAGCAACGCGCCATGACTGCGCCTGACCACTCCTCATTTTTAGACGAACGCGCCCAGAGAAGCGCAAGTTCATTTGCTAGTTAGACGAAGAGGGCGCAGGGCGTGAAAATGACAACTGCGCCGGCATCTAAATAGCAATGACACTTGCGACATGGATTATGTGCCGTCCGCCATCCGCTTTAGACCATCTAAATAGGGCCCTAAGTGTCATTCAGTTTTGTCATGACAAGTTGACATTCAATTTGTTTGGGATATCCTTATTATGACAACTTGACATTAACAAAGCCAGAAGATGTCTTTGTATCAATCATTATGTCAACTTGTCATAAACACAAAAAGAGGTGCATTTCTTGTTAATGTCAACTTGTCATGACAAAGACATCTTCTGGTAATGTCAGTTTGATTAATGTCAAGTTGTCAGCAGTCATAAAGGTTTATGACATGTACATAATGTTCATGACAGGTTAATGACCGTGTCATGTCATAGTTATGACCTGGATGACCTTCAAGTAAAGTGTTACCAAATATTCTTGTAAAACAAAAGCTTTTATAAAGTGTAGATACTTTCATACAGTAACGATGTATTTATAAAGTTTGGGCATTTTGTCGGGTGTAGACATTTTTGTAAAGAGAGAATGTTTCTATAAGGTGAGTGTGGACACTTTCGTAAAGCAAGGACATTTTTATTAAGTTTAGATATTTTTGCAAAGTAAGGACGTTTTTATAAAGTGTCAATGTTTTTGAAAATAAGGACATATTTCGTAAAGCGAGGACATTTTTTTTAATTTAAGTGAGACTGTTATTGAAACCTGAACCTCCAACATACAACATCTGGATTCAAAAGGTGCGGGAACTGTCTGAGATGGAACATATCACATTTATAAAAAGGTGAAATCCTGCAGTGATGCACGAGGGACTTTTGAAACTCAAAGGAGAAGGTGAGGAGAGCGTAAGAGGCAGGTTTGTCTGCAAGGCTCATCGCAGGGCTAAAACACCCACCAGGTATTAATAATGTGCTATTAAAGCTGCACTGCTCCATATTTCTATATTTATGCCTCTCTTACTGAATTTTAACTTTTCATTTTCTATCCTCGAGTTCTTCAATGAATTGCTTTTAAATGTCCTTTTTATAAAGTGTCTCTTTTCACCAATGTTTTATGCTAAACGCTTTGAATTGCTTAGTTGCTGAAATGTTCTAGACAAAGAAACTTGCCAACAATTCCCTAAATGATTGAATTATGATTTAATTTGAAGTGATCATGTGAATCTCTCTTCCTATTTTATGTCATGGCTTTCTACTGATGCTGCACTTTATGTATGAAAGAAGCTCCAAAACAAAAGTCTGACTGACTGATGAATATAAAGACATGAATCACTACAGGTCTAATTAAGGTGACATAAAATCAGCTCTTTCAGTTCATCATATACCTCAGACAGATTTTCTTCTTCTAATGTGTGCTGGTGTTTTCAGCTGTAATGTGGAGTAGGAATAAAAAGCCGTGAAGAAGAAGCCACATGTGTGCAGACGTTTCTACAGACAGCCGTCTGAAAGTTTCCTCCATCAACATGTGGTGAGTCTAAACAAACTGTCCAATTAGACGACGGCATCACGTCATCTTCACACTAACCCACTTTCACTGCAGCGCGCACACTCACACACACACACACACACACACACACACACACACACACACACACACACGGTGTCAGGACCTCCCAGATTAGACACACTGAGGCACTAGTGCGTGTGTGTGTTCTTGTACTTCTATATTTGTGAGGACCAGTTTGAGCTCCAGATCTTTGTGACATTCAAACAATTTTTAAAAATGTTAAAGTATCTTTAAGAAGTGAGGACATTTTTAGAAAGTGAGGATGTTTTTGTAAAATAAGGACGTTTTTATATAGTGTCGCCATTTTCGTAAGATGAGGAAGTTTTAATAAAATGCCTACATTTTTGAAAATAAGGACAATTTCACAAGGACAAAGTGGAGACATGTTTTGTAAAGGGAGGCATTTATATATATATATATATATATATATATATATATATATATGTACACACACACATATATATTTCTTTTTACAGAGAGTGAAAGTGAGTGTTTATATGTTTTTACAAAGAACATGAGGACATTTTGAAACATGATAATGTTTTTGTAAGTGGGGACATTTTTGTAAAATGAGGAAATTTCAGGACATCTTTCAAAAGTCTGTGAAATGTTTCAGACTTGAGGAGGTTTCATTTCCCTCTCAGAGAAAGGGAAAGTTGAGTGTGGTGTTGACCTCCGCACTGCAGCTCTGTGAATATGAAGTAAGGATATTTTTGAGAGGTTTTAGACCTTGGGAGGTGAGAATACTTCGCAAAGTAAAGACATTTTTGTACAATAAAAGGAGTCGAAAGATGTGGCTTTGGGTTAACGTCAGGGTGTACAGCTTGTGAAAGTATTGTAACAATGAGGGTCCTCACAAGTACAGAAGTCCTAAACTCTGCGTGTGTTGGCCCTTTTCTCACTCTGTCCTTCACATCAAAATTTTTTCACTGTCTTTCATGACACACACACACACACACACACACACACNTTGTGGTCGGTGTCCATTAACGGCGGCGGTGAGCTCTTCACAGAGAAACCTCCAGACAGATTTACTTTCATACTTGTGGACTTGTGACGGAGCAGCGAGCAGCAGCTTCTGGACTCTCTAGAAAAACAAGCTGTTTAACAGCTGATACTCCGACAGTTACACTTTACTGCCTCAATAAACGTCTCTAATTGGATTACACACTCATTTGTTTTCACGCCGCCTTCATTATTTAATGTTATTTTTCTTGGATATGAAATAAAATTATATTGAAAATGAGATTTATTGAACTTTTCTCTTTGAGCTGACTGCTTCCTGTCTGATTAGCGTCCACTCTCACAGCAGAGGAACATTTTAAGACTCTGACTGAAGGTCCGGGCGGCGACTTCATGGATCTGTACAGTAGCTGAAACCACACGGGCCGACTGCTGAGAGCAACCAGACTGAATAAAACTGATTCCAGGTCAAACGTAGACGTGTTTTTATTTGACGCGTGAACACTTTGAAATGGTCGGAGCCTCGATTGAGTTATTTTTCCCACAACTATTACATCATTAAGTTAGCGTGACATGTTTTCATGAGCTGGTTACCAAACTTTTTCCGTTGGTTGCACACTTTTGCAGATGATGAAGCACAAATGCAGCAGCAAACTGTCAAACAGTCTGATGGAGTCCTGAGGGATTCACTGCTACTCATTTGAATAGTTTCAAAGTTTTGCAAAATAGTAGATGACTTGGGGGGGGGGGGGGGGGGGNGTCGGGGGGCCACTTTTTTCCGAGCTTTAAAATCGCAGACAGAGAGCGAGACAGATGGTTACACACACACACACACACACACACACACATAGAGAGAGAGCACCCTTGTGGTTTTGTGGTCGGTGTCCATTAACGGCGGCGGTGAGCTCTGTGCAACATTTAACTGTTTAATAAAAACTTGAAGCTTCACTTTACCTTCAGAAAAACTAATGTGGCTGCGACAAATATTAGATTTCTACTCTGACACCAAAGACTTCAAAATGGGAGGAACTGCTCCACCTTAGTAACATCACTGTTACCTGTCTGAGGATCCTACAGATTAACATTGTTAACTTTGATGTCACTGGCACAGATGTTGGCGCTCGTCCTTTCGGGTTCCATCATGTTTCCTTTCCCTCAACCTCGACATCATCGAAACCTGTCTGTATATATCCGAGTGGAAGTCGGTCCATCTGACGCAACGTTCCAGCACCAGTGCAAACACCACAAATGTGTGTGTGAATATCAGTATTTGTACCATACGTGATGTTTCAGAGTGAGAAAAGCTTCTGTGTGTTTCTCACCTGGATGTAGTCCAGTATGAGCTGGTGCCTCTGTTTGGCTGTGGCCACCTCACTGTCAGTGATGGCTTCTCGCAGTGCCTGCTGGGTAATGAGGGCGTCCAGGTCCAGGACGGAGGACAGACGGCAGTACAGACTGATGAACTTCTCTTTGTAAGTGCAGAAGTGAACTGAAGAATGAAAGAAAGAAAAACAGTGAGATAAATATGATGAAGAGGAAGAAGAGATGCTCTGGTGAAGGTTTGTCTTCTGACTGGACTGAAGATAAACACAATGTGAAACCCCTCTTGATCATATTCAACGTGGATAAAAAAACAAATGTGACTTTAAAAACACAATCTGCATCATTCTGTGGTTCAACAATCATTGACATGAACTCAAATGAACTCTGGTTCACACTCAGTAGCTCATTCACATGCTTCTCTTCACTCTCTGACATGAGAACATCGCGCTCTCTGAGAGCTGTGATCTGCGTCTTCATGCAGCAGGAAACAACAACAGCTTTTGGACGTGAGAGGACTCGTCAGTGAAAATCTGAATGATAATTCCTTAAAGTCTTTTTCGTGGTGAAATTTGGTGGAAGTGACAGAAATCTGGTTGCATGTTCAGAGATTCATACGAAGCAGTTTCCCTCAGTGAGCGGCAGCTGGTGTGGCGCTCAGTGTGTGTACAAAGAGAGAGTATTGTGCAGTGTGTATGGGTGTTATTGACACATTCTTCTGTGTGTGTTTATGCGTGTGTGTGTGGGGGTCAGCAGAGAGGCCGTCCTGCTGGAGCCTGCAGACTGATTTAGTGCTTCTCCCTGCAGACGGAGGGGTGTGTGTGTGTGTGTGTGTGTAACACAGCTCAGTCTGTCCACCTCAACACATTCAGTCTGCGCAGACGTCCTGCATGAAGCTGCATTAATGTGTATGTTGCATTTCACTGAAGATGTTTAAGGTTCATTTTAACTCCACTTAAACAGCCTGTTTTCAGCTGTGTGATGACGACTGTTTCCAGCTGATCCAAGAGGGTTTTTAAAGAGTTTATTTAGTTTAAAAAGGAGGAGAATTTTCTCAACACATGAAGAAACACCTCATCCTTCAGTTTATCACAAACATCATCTGAATACACTGGACAGGAAAGGGAGTAAAAACTGTCATGTGAAAATTGATTTCTGTGTGTGTGTGTTAGGTCTGGGGGATGTAATGACTATGTATGATATATCAATATATTTGCGTCTCTCTCTCTCACGCTCTACTATAGTAAAGCCCAGTATACACTTTGGGATTTTGGGCTGTCCCAGACCACAGATGACCAACATGAAAGAAACGTGGCGATATCTGTGGTTGTGGCTCTAAAACGGTGATCCCACATCACACAGTGAGAGAGGTTGAAGGATGGCGGTCGTCACGGTCTATGATCAAAGACAGCCTGTTACCACCTATGTCTACTAACCAACCAATAGAAACACAGCATGAAATGAGCCAAACAAACACGGCGGACAGCAGCTCGCCATGGAGGCAAAACTAAAGCACTAAAAGAAATGTGAGGAAAACCTTGTGAAGCCTTGTGATGTGCTCTAACCAGCTCTAACCATGACGAAGCATGGAAGGAAACAGAGGCGGAGCTACAGCTGCCAGGTGAGACACCTAGAAGCTAGCAAACACACACAGGTAACGTACAGCCCTGATATTTACTTTATATCATTTTTTCATTTCCATGTTGGGCAGCTGTTTATTTTCAAACAGAGAAAACAATCCCTGTCTTTGCATTTTATTTTGATCACAGTCTGTTTTTATAAAAGTGATTGTGACGTCTCAAATGTGTCTTTGACTTGTAACTAAACATGGAGCTTATTTCTTAGAAAACACAGAGATATACCGTGTATCGCCGCTCAGCTTGAAAATACAGAGATATGAATTTTTGTCCCTATCACCCAGCCCTTGTGTGTGTGTGTGTGTGTGTGTGTGTTGTTACCGAGCTCGAACATCTGCAAAGGGAGGTGGAGGAACCCTGACAGGGGTGTGTAGGGGTTGGACTGTCCGGGGGCAGAGCAAACATCATCGGCCGCCGGCAGCAGCAGCAGGAAGGAGACGCCGTGACCGAGCTCCACCACCTCCTGACTGTAGAGACGGAAGTGACGGGCCTGCACACACACACACACACACACACACACACACACACACACAAGACCCACATAACGTTGACGCTCGTCTGCCTTAACGATGCAGATTACACATTAGACCTCAGTTACATCAGTAATATAAAGTAGTAGATCAGTGTTAAGGGTCCAGCTGATATTTAGTAGTGATTTGAGGACAGACTGACGGTGTGTGTCCAATGGGTTCTTCCTGTCCCAAAAACATGTGTCTGTGTTTCCTCCTCCTCTTCAATCACCATATATTCAGATCTTGTCTTGTTGCACAGATTATTTAACTTTTGACAGGTATGATCCCTTAAAAATGGTTTCTAAGGACCTTCTAGCAGTGCATAAGGGAATACTTCAGCAGCTAAGGGCAAACACTTAGAGATTAAAGGGTGAAACATCCAAAGGAAATCTTTATGGTGATTTTATGCAGCTCATTTTCTAAGGAACCCTTCGATGAAAATGTAAGGGCAGCCTTTGCCCAGGTGGTTTTACGCAACAAGGCAAAGGTGTGTACCTGGTGCAGAGGTAGGTTCAGGTGTTTCAGCAGAGACTTGATTGACGTCTGCAGCTCGTAGTACAGTAATGGGGCGTGGCTTTCAGGTCTGGACTCCGCCTCCTCACTCTTCTCACCTGCAGCTGACAGCGTCTGGATCCAATCCCACTCCTCCCTGAACACACACACACACACACAAACACAAACACACACACACACACACACACACACACACACACACACAATTTATCAGCACAGATATTTAACGATTGTTAACGTCCTGTTGTCTGCTGAATATTCTTATTTCCATTTTCATGACACACAAAGAATTACCACCCCGTGGTTGTATGACCCCACCCACCAGCCCACCCTGTGGTTGTAGTTTAGTTTATTTGATAGGGACAATGCAGGTTAACATAGTAACACTTCCACTCGTTACAAACAAGTCAATGTGACTGATGTTCTGCATACAGAGATTATAGCTAATGCTAGTTTCCAACTCCCGTCAACAACTCCCGTATGACTCCGCCCACCAGTCCAGTGTCTCTGACAGTCTCCATTCATGTCAGTGAAAACATGGATACTTCCCACACAGAAGATCTATACAATCAGCACAGTTTCAAGATTAGAGTCACCAATTCAGTATCTGACCAAATGTCTCCCCTTCTGTTCCTGAGATATGACGTTAAAACATGATGATGTCACAGTCAAGCTGACCTTTGACCTTTTGACCTTCATTATTTTATCTTGTTCCTGTTTTGTCATAATTGAAAAATGAATTCTTGAGTTATGGCCAAAAACATATTTTGTGAGGTCTCAGTAATAATAATAATAAGAATAATAATAAGAATAATAATAATAAGAAGAAGAAGAAACAATACAGGGAAAAAATAAAAAATAAATGTTGAATTTACGTAAAATATTGCCAAGTGGGAGGAGACAGATAATGAAGAGAAGGGGGCCCAGGATAGAGCCTTGGGGCACACCTGAAGTAACGGGGGAGGGCTGGGAACTGAAGGACTTGAGTTTAATGAACTGAGTGTGGCTGGAGAGATATGAGTGAAGCCAGTCCAGGGGGGTGTGACAGATGCTGATGGAGGATAGTCTATTGAGGAGGATGGTGTGAGAAATAGTGTCAAAGGCTGCACTCAGATCAAGGAGGATGAGAATAGTTAGTAAACCGTAATCATGAGGAGAATTTTGGTGACCTTTGACCACCAAAATCCAATCATTTCATCGCTGAGTCCAGGTGAACATTTGTGCCAAATTTGAAGAAATTCACTCACAGTGTTCATGAGATATTGCGTTCACGAGAATGAGACAAGGTCAGAATGATCTTGATCTTTGACCTTTGACCACCAAACCAGCCACGGCTATCTCCGGCGCAGAGGCGTAAGAAGTCTATTAGCTCTGCTGCTGAACTCATTAGCATAATGTTGCATATTATCTAATTATTGTGCATCGTTAATAAATCTTTTGATTAGTCACTTACAAGCTTCATACAACCTTTACATTGAGTGAACTGATGATTCATACACGTGTGTCTGTACAGATAAACAGTGAGCTGACAGTCACTATAAAGCCCTGTAAAGCTGAGAGGAGCTGCTGATTCAGACGAAACTCCACAGCCGTGTCTTCACATGCCTGTAGATGTACCTTATGGATTGAAAGCGTCACACGTGGTGTCAGGGACGAGTAAACCTGAACATTGTGTTTCCTTCAGTGATGAATCATCTGAGTGTTCCCTTCTCCACCTCCTGAGAACATTGGTTTCATCTCTGTGTCACGACTATCTTTCTGCCCACTCAGTCACTTCAGCATTGAGCTGATTTTGTGCTTTATTTATCTTTCACATCAATAAAATCTCTGTGTTTTTATTCTTTACACAGAGCATCATCTGTATGTGTGTGTGTTTGTATGTGTGTGTTTATACCTGGAGACGTTGGCGTTGTCTCGTACTCTTGCGTGACACAGCATGTTGGGGGTCCGCTGGGACACCAGGACTTTGATCTGGTCTACAGAGCTGCTGAGCTTCAGGAAGCCCAGGTAAAGTCCGGGGGCCAGCCGGTGGGTGCTGCGTCGCTGGTACGCCAAGATGTCCTGCAGGACAGAGACAATTAAACTGTCAGTCACTAATGTCTGTTGTTACAGAACAACAGTGTATCTGAGTCGTCTTCTATAAGCATGAGTCTCCAGGCCTCCACGTGCTGCCTCCTGGAACAACAATATGATTGTGTAAAACAAGCTGAATAATAATTAAATAACTTTATTACAGGCTCCGTCTCATTTTTAACTAAGTATGGAGGCTTGTTTGTGTGTAAGGAAGATAAACAGTTGGTTCCTTTTTCAATTAAATGGTTTAAATTCCCTGAAGATGAAGAGTGAGGTTGCAAACCACTGTTCATACATCAGTAAACTAAAACTATAAAATGAAAGGATGTTTTGCTGCCTCTCACAGCAGCTGTAGACTGAGAAAGAAATAACTTCATTCACTGGGCCTCGTTCTGTGGACGATAAACCAGGTGCAGACTTCCATCTGTGCCACCGCTGATGAGGAAATACAGCGAGTGCTGGACGGAGCAGTGAGTGACAACAACTCCGCCCACATTTAAGAGGGCTGTCTGAACAGACTGAGGGTCCATGTCTGAAGGGTTACTGTTGGTTCCAAAGGGACTGTACTGAAAGGGTTTGGTAGAAACAGGGCTCATGTGTCCATGGTGGCAGCATGGGTGGCGGGAAATACAGTTATAACATATAAAACATGTTGTGGTCAGGGGAGAGAATCTTCCTCACCTGTATGGTGATGATAAGGATGTCGAGGGCGTACGGCTCCTCAGGTGTGGACAGCGATTTCCTCTGGCTCTGCAGTTTGGTCACCTGCATCCACTTCCCGCTGAACAGCGAGTGCTGGCTCTCCGTGTCACGGATGGTCACCAGCAGCACGTTGCCGTGGCGATCCTTGATGGGCTCGTAGTGGACGCGGCCCAGATTGTGAGTCCCCAGGAGGTTCTGCAGGATGAGAAGACGCACACTTTAACATGTTAGAACAAGATTATAATAATTTAAGTAGAATCATCAGGTCAGCTGACCCAGGGCTCCTCGCTGTCCCACGCTCCAGATTCGAGCTCAGGCGTGAGCGTGCCTTTGCCCTGTCTGCCCCCAAACTGTGGAACAGCATCCAATCAGATCTGCCCCCTCCACTGACTCATTTAAGTCCAGACTCAGACTTTTATTCATCAGCGTTTGAGTCTTCCTGACGAGGCTTTCTCTGACGTCTGCCTGTGTGTGTTGTGTCTCTGAATGTGTGAGCTGTGGACCTGTCAGTTATGTTGCCTCTCATATGTGTTTTTAGTAACTTATTCCTTTTGTGCAGCACTTTGGTCAACGTGAGATGCTTTTAAATGTGCTTAACAAATAAACTTGAGTTGGGCTGAGTTAAGATGATGAAGTTGTATTAAGTTCTAACTTACAAATGAGACTGTGTTGAAGGTTTAGACACAAACTGGATGCAGAATAAAAGCAGGAGGACTCAAACAAATCTACACTTGTGATTCAGTTTATTCACTGACGTGTGTGATGGCGACATCTTTTTTATTAACGCTGATTAAAACCTGCATGACGTCACTTTCGGGTTCATGTCTTGTAGTTTTGTGGGTGCTGACCTGAAGCTGGCCGGCGGCAGTGAGCATCTTGTGGCGGGCCTGCAGGGTGGAGGACGACGACATAGACACTGACATACTCTGTCTCAGCCACCGGACGTCCTCCCACATGCAGGACAGCTGCAGAGACACACAGACAGACAGACAGACAGACAGACGGACAGACAGTTAAGTACAGGCAGAGAGTCATTAAACTGCAGCGCCTCGTAAAGCAAAGTGCCTGTGCGGTGTGTTTGGGGGCGGCAGCAGCAGTCTGATGTAGGCCACAGAGTCACGGATTAAAAACACGTCTGAGGAAATCCAACGAGCACTTCACACCTGATTACTCCAACTACAGACTGCCGCTCTCTGATAAACATTCAGAGGAAGTGACACAGCGTGAAGTGTGACCAAAACACCAGGGGAGAATCGCACTTTCACAGCTCCAACACGAGTGGAAGAAGAAAACACCTTCCAGCCATCAGAGTGAGTTTTCTGATTAACATGCTGCGTGTTGTTCACTGAGCAGGTGTAGAAACAGAGAGGGGAAAAAAAGAGTCTTTAAAGTCCTGAACTCACAGAGGAGTTTGACTTGCGTCCTAAATAGTGCTGTCAAACATATCAATTTATCGATACTTATTGATTTTGAATATTAGAACCAGTTTCTGCAGAATCAACACACCTCGCTCTCTTAATGTTTAGTCGTTCTGTGGTTCTCTGCACAAAGTCGCCGTTGTCTTGTTACATCCTCGTTATATTTATCTTTTAATAAAAAATGTAGTCTGGTCAATAAGTATAGAAGAAGTCCATGTATTGCTTTGCATGCTGGGTAAAAACACAGTAAGGCTGTTACCTTGGTGAACCAGAGGAAGTCCTGCATGAGGGAGCTGCTGTAGGAGTCGTCCACCTCCACGATGGGGATCTGGTCCTCCGCTGTCACCAGTAAACTGTCTTTATGGTAGAACACAGCTGCCAGGTAGATCCCCCTGCAGACAGGTGCATCATGGGAATTACATTTGGTGCTTTTTCTTTCATGTATTGATGTTAAAATGCTTCAAACATTAAGTTTTTCAATTTACTGAGACATGAAATGAGGCATCCGTCTACAGCGGAAGATATATTCAGGTATTTATGGTTTAAAGAACTTAAAGGGACAGTTCACCACAAAATCCCAAATATATTTTTTTCTTCTTGCCTGTAGCGCCATTTATCAGTCTAGATTGTTTTGGTGTGAGTTGCCATAGTGTTGGATAGATCGGGTATTTCTTCGCAGAGTGCATCCACTGCAAGTTCACCTAGCATCACTGAGCTAACTGATGTCACAGCTCAGCCAAGGAGGAGGAGGACGCCATTACTGTTTACATCTCACACTGTCACAAGCACGAGCCTCTCATCCATGAGAAGATGCATGCTTCCTTTTGCGCAGTGATCCGATTGGTGGGTGCAGTTCAGTAGAAAGAAAATAGCTCCTACATAAAACTGCTCACAACAAGCTCTGTGGATTAAAATGTATTTTGTTATTTTTTTAAGCACCTCAAGCTGAGTCTATCTAGTTCCATTATATTGGAGAGAAGACAGACATCTCTATGACCTATATCTCCAACACTCAGCAACTCACACCAAAACTATCTAAACTGGTAAATAGCACTACAGGTAAGAGGAAATATATTTTTCATTTTGAGGTGGTTTCAGTACATATAGCAGCAATACTGATTGCGCGGCTCCCCCTTGCAGCACGATGCTGGTATATGACAGCAAAAAGAAGGGGACCTCAACACTTAAGAGGCACATGACGAAGGCTTGCCATGAAAAGAAAGACGAGAGTCGCCTTCAATGTCCACGTTCGTATCCTTAAAAAAATGCCGGGTTTAAACCGGACTTGGGCTCGTGATTACAGTTAAAGGGACGGGCCGGGCCCGATCTAAGCTCTAGCGGGGAGCCTATCCCAGCTGACACTGGGTGAGAGGCAGAGTACACCCTGGGCAGGTCACCAGACTATCACAGTATTACACAGGACTGTTTTCTGAGTGTTTTCCTTTTTTTAGACTAGTCGACTAGTCTTAAGTAAAATTTTCGTTCAGTCGCCAGGAACATCAACGTATTGAATATTGTACTTTTTATTCCACTGACACATTTATCAGACAATCTTAGTTACTTTTTAAATCAAGATTTTACAAATAAAAACCTCTAAACTTCACATGTATTTTTGATATTGTTGGAGGCCCAAAGAGGTAAAACTACAATACTTCATAAAAAGATTAGAGATTAAAGAAATTATAATCAGTTTAATTATAACTTTCATCAGTCACAGGGGCTGATTATCTGCAAAACAAGTTCTTTTGATAAGGCATATCTCAGTGCATGACTTTTAGGTGCAATGGAGTATTTCTACGTTGTGGTACTGGTACTATTACTTAGGAGTACTTCTTCCACCACTAAGTATTAATCTCTCACACCTAATGACTGACTTGATCTGAACAAATTCACGTTATATAGATAAACAGACTCACAGAACTTTATTTAAATTCTCGTGGAGATTTTAACGTTTCCAAAGATAATAAATCTGTAAATCTCACTGGTTTCTACTGAAGACATAAATCTTTAAAGGACAAATATATAGTTTTATCAGTGATTTCCTAAAACAGCTGCAGACTGTTGTTTCATATAAATGGTGCTTTGTTGGGGACTATTTTCAGCATATAATTCTTTGAGACTTTAACTGGAAACATTAGAGAGTCACAGAAAAGAGTTTGAGCTCAAACCTTTTCAGTGTTTTCACAAACTTGTTGGAGGAGTTGAAGAGGTGTTTCAGACTTCTGGAGACGGACTGCTTCCTGCTCGGGTTCTGGAGCTTTGAGGTGTCTGAAAACAAGAGAAGAAGAAGAAGAAGATACAGTTGTCTTCTTAAGTGGAATTCTACTTTTACAGACCAGTTTCAGGGAGTCTACAGGAATCAGACACTAACATTTAAGGCTTTTTAAGAAGAAGATATTTTTTAACCAAATTTAAAACTTTCTTATTTAAGTCTTTCAGGTAAATATAAAGGTAAAAAGTATATATGTAGTGAGCATATTTTAAAATTGAATGTAAGACTTCTAAGTCAGGTATGGGTGTGACAGTTGATGACATGTGCGACCCACCACGGGAGTCTAAAAAGTAGCTGTTAGCAGTTAGCAGCTACCTCAAAGAAAAAGAACAACGGCCGAAAATATCTGGAAATTGGGAAAACAATGAGGTCTAGGAGCTAATTAACCAACGAGCAGAGGATGAGATCAGTCACCATAAAACAGGGAGGGTAAACGATCGTTACTGCCATGTTAATGCCAGTGTTATTGTTTATATAGGGCTGCAGACGCGTATGTTATATGTCACGCGAGAGGCCAATGCTGTTGTGTTATATGTCACATCTGTCACGCCTCTTTGGATCCCACAATGCTAGCAAGCTGTGTAAAATCACACATGGGAGCAGCATGATGCTGTGGTTGTTTGTGTCTGTGAAAAAATGCAAAGGCAGTGTAAAGAAGGGACTTCGTAGTGGCTCTACAGCGCCATCTCTGTGAAAAAAGGACTATGGAGTAGCTAAACGTGTAAACAATCACACTCTAGTGAAACTGTAAAACTGAGCAGTATTGATCAAATATAAACAAAGATTCTGTTACAACGAGATGTTTTCCGAAACATATTTTAGCTTACTGTTTAACTGTAATTCGACCTGGTTTGTTACCAGCCACCTGCCACATTGTTTCCTGTGTCAAAATGGCCAAGCTCGCATCTTGTCACCCACCAACGGGAGTATTTATTGGTACAGTGCGCTGGCCTTTTCCTCTGTTTACTGTTGTCATATAGCACCAATTTCAAAAGTATTTTTGTCTGTCTGCTGCACAGACAGGAAAAAAGGGGATCTGTCCAGCAGCGAAATTGTGTTGAAAAAGATCACTGCAGACTTTAAGGTTGAGAGACAGAAGTGTGTGTGCGAGTGTTTATGTGTGTTTACGAGGTCAGCAGGGTTGAGTCACTCTCCCATGTTACTCTGACTGAACGTTATCTTATCTCATTCATTCGTTCGGCTGTCTATCTTTCCTCCCCCCCGCCGTCCTTTGCCTCTCTCCCTCCGGCCCGGCGCGGACGGCGGCCGGCCGCTCAGTGATGCCAATCTCCAGACCACAGTGCCCCTTTTTACTCCAGTTAATTAAGCGTCACATAATTACCGTCCTGTAAACAGAGGGCAGACGTTGGAGCCGTCTGACGATCACAAACATGTTGATTATGAGGAGGAGGAAGAAACATGCCGGTGAGTCCAGCGGCTTGGGTAAAGACCACCAGAGGAAACACGGTTAAAAGCAAACCACGGTAGAGACAGACGACGTGATGGAGGAGGAGGAGAGAGACTCTGCTGCAGCACTCACACACTTTCATCTTTAAACGTCCCTTTCAGGTTCTGTCAGAGTAAAAAGCTTCCTGCACAATAATAATAATGTGTCTGTTCTTCTACAGTTTGACCTTCGAGTCATCAGACAGGCAGAAGACGACCTTCAGTTTCAACTGCCTCCAAAACATTACACAACTGAACCTGCAGCAGAGAGTCTGCACAACGTCTCAGCAGCACACACACACACACATAGATAGACACACAGACACACACTGGTCCTGTTATTTCAGTAACAGGTTGAGGCTCTCCGGCTTTGAAAAGTCCCTGTGTGTTTGCAGCGCTGGAGGCTAACGGGGTTTGACAAGTGGATAATATGACAGGAGCGCAGCGGCCTACTGTGCAGCGCCGCACGCCACTCTGAATAAATAAAGAAATGAGTCGGCTGAAAAACACGAGTGGAGCTGATTAATGAGGCGACCACCTTTCCATCTGACGCAGACACAGAAACAGGTTTTAGTTCAGTCCGAGCTGTTCGTGTCTCTTCTCATCTGTCATTGCTGCTGGTATTCATGTTTGATATTTAATTGCCTTTTTGACCCATTCATGCAAATAAATCAGATTTAATACAACTGATACTGACGTGGACAGGTAGAATGAAAATTAGAAATACAGAGAGGAAACCCCAGTTTTAAAACCCGCCTTCTCCATTTTTGTGTAAGTGGTGTACTGTGAGAAGCCAGCTGAATCTTTACTTTCTTTCTGTGCTGCAAGATGGAGGATGTCCTCTAAATTCAGTTACCAATTCTGTTCTATGACATCTACGTTTCAAAAATCAAACCTGACACAGTTACGCCTGGGCCACGCTGCCTGTGTGAGCAGAGCAATGGCTGCCTCCCTGAACTGCTGTGGCTCACATGCATGCAGTGCTCACACATACAGCGTTGCAGCTGTGGCGTTGCCTAACAGCCCAATGTTTCCTCAAGTTTTCCTTCGATAACGGCTGCTATGACTCCTGTATTTCCACAATTGCTCCACTAATTTATGGAGCTGTGTGAATCACGTCATTTTCAACATGGTCCTGCAAATATTTCACAATAAAAGACTTTCGTTAACAAATTAAGGGCGTCTGTCAACAGAAATGTGGTCAGAGGGCTTTTATTTTGTAACACAAACATGAAGTGGTGAGTTAGGAATAAACACTGATTTTACTTTTACTTTTAACAAATCCTGACACCAACTGAAAATGCACGCATGTCGAAGCATCAGCCTTCAGGTTCAGTGACAAAAAACATTGCTAATAATTAAAAACAAACATCAAGTTTTGCAAACTGACAATTTCTAATAAGCTTTCTCCCAGTCCAAACAATCCTGAATAAAGTGGTATGAGCAGTAAAAGTTGCCAAAACCACACAAAAGTCATGAGCCCCTTTTATGTTGCCTCTTCAAGGTGGCAATTTCACGCTGTTATACCACAGAGAGGGACAGAGTTGTCTCTCCTTTCAGGCGGTGTGGAGGGCGTAACAGCACTGAATCACCTCTGAGTTAAAAGGACCAGCAGGATGAGACCATGGACGGGGTGGATGTGCTGTTAAATGATATGTAATGTTTGTGATCAACCATGGGAGATTTAAAAGGCAGCTGCTAGCAGTTAGTGGCTAACTAAAATAGGAAAACATTGAGTTCCAGAAGCTCCTTACCCTCCAATGAGGATGACATCAGCTGCCATATAACAGGGACAGTAGATGATCGTTATTGCCATGTTAATGCTTGTCTCGCCACCAGACAATCAGAGATCTCCACCTTCTGATAGTCTGGGGACACTCCTTTCTAAAGTGTGTTTAACACACTGGAGAAAACGGCCGGCAACAAAGCAATGCCTCTTGCATTTTTGAAAAGGACACGCCCTCCCGGAAACATGCGCTCCCCCTTTTCTCGTCCGCACGGAAACAAACACACAGAGAGCTTGAAAATGGATGCCGAGAGATTTAACTCAGTTTTATCAAACGTGTGCTCAGTCCACAAGATTGTGGAAATGAAGGACTTACAGCGACTTTGTTTAAAACTTTGAACGCAGTCGGACTATGTTTACGAGTACAAGAGTTCAGCGAGCCACCGAAGGACCGCCCTGCAGATTTACGTGCGCGGTCTGCTGAAGGCTGCCCTCTTGCGTCGCCATATTTGAATACAGTGGCCGAAAGGGATATACGTGCTTCGCCCTTCGCGTTGCCGTCACTGGAGACGGTTAAGGTGAAGATCAATCCGGGCGCTTCTGCATGAACCTGTTTTGTACTTTTATGATTCTGTCGCACTTTAAATGGAGGACCACACATATGTTTTGCCCCGTAAGAGGGAAACCACGCCACCAAATAAAAGAAAAAGATCAGATAAGCGAGGACGGGACAAAACGCAAGTGAATATCGGCGTTGCTTATTCCAGCTGGAAAGAACTCCTGAAGGAGAAGGATTTCACAAGGGATGCGGAGGTCGCCTGCTTTCTGCTAGACAGGTAATTCAATCTGATATTTTAAAATCATTTTGGCTTCATGTTTGCAACTGCTTTTCCCTCTCGTCTAAGTTCGAGTGACAGCTACGTTTACGTGCTAACGTTATCCTAGCCTTGGCTAACGTTATCCCAGAGCTAAATAGTTAGCCTAGCCTACGGCCTAATCTGTTGATTCCTCTCGCGCTGCTGCGAAGGCTGCCACCCTCTCCTCCTCCTCTTCCCTCTGGGGAGCCGAGACACACCTCTTCGCTTCGTTCCTGCACCGCCTCTAACGTTACCCCCTCGCCCCCTTCCTCTCCCTGGTCTTCCTCCTCTCTCTCTTCCTCATCTCCCTGTGTCCTGTGGAAGAACACTCTGGAAACGCATATATTATAATTGTACCAACCTATATTTGCCGCACTGTGCCGTGACTATCACATAAAACGTGTTATTTTAGCATTACTGTGCTAATGCTCGTGTTACCAAAACAATTACAAATAAAACACTCCTAACATATATCTCACAGATAACCTATATCTCACTGGTAAGCTATAACATATCGTAACATGGTTTAGATTCCTAAATAAATATTCACCTCGTCGCTAGATACTCCTGAAAAACTCGAAAAACTCTGCTGTCTGCGCAAGGCTTTTTGTCCTACGAGGCCACCGTCACTTACCCGACGGGAGGGGTGAGTGAGTGAGCGCTGCAATCTAGAATCTGACCGCTGATGTCACTGTTACTCACCATTTTTACACACTGAGGCTTTAATGTTGTAGCAAACCAATGTTTGTTATGTAGAGATAAAGTAGAGTAATGGCTTCCTGAGCAGAGACTGATGTCATGCTCCTTCTCTGTGTGTTGTCATCTGAGCTTCTCTGTGGTTTGTTGTGGTCAGTCAGTCCATGTGCATGTGAGTATCCATTGGCTAGCTGATTGCCGCCTCTTTACACTGTGCTTACATGGTGGTGACTGCTGATGTTGGGACAGTGGGAAGTGTAGCACCCACCCTCTGGTTCCCCCTGGTTAGCACTGTTAGCTCTGTCAGCACTGTTTCCACTGTTTAGTGTTGTTTATGGGGTTAGCAGAGTTAACCGCTGGCTGCTAGCTGAGCCACCTCCATGTTGAAAACCGTGTGCAGACAACTCACACACTGAATTTTGAACAGAGCCCCTTTAAGACAGAGCTGACTGACACACACCGACCTGCAGGATTCATCTCATTAAACATTATTAGGAGAGAAAACAACATCGACCACATTATTTATCACATCTGAGTGCTTCTGCACCTACAGGAACACACAGCTCCCTGTGTGTGTGTGTGTGTGTGTGTGTGTGTGTGTGTGTGTGTGTGTGTGTGTAATCGTATATTAAGATATCCAGGCTGATAAATGAGCTCCCTCCACTCTATACTGGTGGCTTTGTACCCACACTGATTACTTTCACACATTTATTTTTGGCTCTCTGAGAATAAATTGTCCAAATACACACACGCACACACACACACACACACACACACACACACACACAGTGGGTGTATATTACAGCTAGGATAATGACTAATTGAGCGTGCACTCCAAACATAAATTCAAACACACACTTGATTGACTTTTGTAGTTATTTTGCACTGCGCCGAAAAATCCTCAGAAAAACGACATCTGTTGTGTGTGTATGTGTGCGTGTGTCTGTGTCTGCTGGCTGCGACCCTAGTGACATCATCGCTGTTGACTCTGAGTCGGTTGAGTGACGATAGTTTTTTTTACCACACACACACACACACACACACACACACACACACTGGTCCTGATGAAGCTGCTGTTTGTGCTCGCAGCTCGGCGTCCTGCACTGACTCGCTCTGTTGCTCGTCCACTCAGCACGCTGTGATCCTCTGATCACATTCACACATTCAGATCCTGAGGAGCCAAAATCTGATCACTTATTAACGGAGAAAATACTTTGATCCACTGATCAGGTCTGTTCAGGTAAACTGAAGACAGCAGCAGACAGATACAGTCAGAGACCAGCTGACAAACATAAAGCAGCTACAGAGACGGACGGACAAACACCCATGCTGCTGATGTTTGGGTGAATCACAGCTTTCTGCCAGTCAGGAGTAAAGTTGACTCGGAGCGGAGCAGCGATGTGTTCAGGAGTTACTGACTGCTGTCTGACTGGAGATCATCAAATTAATGTAAAGCAACCACAGAGAGAAACTTTGTAACCTGATCTAACTCTAACACTCAGACACTTTCTCAACATTTATCTTTCACTTATCTCACCTTGACTTCACTGTGGCGTTTATGCTGTGAGATGGGAGGGAGTATTCATGAGGCGTGAAATCCATCTCAAGAGGCTTTCGTCGTCTCTTTTATTCTGTCTGTTTGTTTTTGGTCGTGTTCAAGGTTTGATTCTTCAACACCGTTCGGCCTCTGACTGCAGGTTTTATCTGACCATAATGTGACCATCTGTCTGTGTGTGCTTCACGTATCTGAAGAATCATTTATCAGATCTACTTCACACTTGATGACTGTACTGCTGTGGACCCAAGGACCTGCAGTGTTGAGGTTGGTATGATATGGACAAAAGGCATATTCAGTATTGATAAACTATTGAGAATGTCTTGATTTTTATTTCACAGATGTTTCAGACTGCCAGTAGCTGGTAATTAAATCCTTACTCTACTTTATAAACGTGGTTGCTTTGTCAAAGCAAACGACTAATATGCCTGTTTGGAAATTAATACATAACAAGTGTATTTCAGCAGTGTTTCAGTGAAGGTTTCATGCACAGCGATGCAATGAGTGCATCCATTGTCAACTCTCCAACTCTCCGTCTCTACTCCCCCTGCATGCCATTAACGACAGCAAAATGCAGTATATATTTATCATATTTTTTCAGTTCAGTGTGAGAGTCTCTTGCCTTTTACTGACTTCTCTGGTGCATGGTGTTTTACCACGAGCGCAGGAGAGACAGACAGCGGTCTGTTACACTCACCACACCACCTCAAGTGCAACAAAAGCCCTGCAAGCAAAGCCAATAAGAGTGGGCTAATTTATTAATGTCTTCCACGCAAAAGGTGAGCTCTCTTAGGCCCTGATCACACACAAGTGTTTTAGCAGCTGAAGGAGCCTTTTTGTAAAAGTTTTTAATGAGAACCCAGAGCTATACCGCTCGACGATAGACAGCAGGTTGTCAAACTGCCCCTGAATCATCCTAAAATATGCCTGATAACGTCCATCATGGAGGAGAAGCTCCTGGACCAACTGGTGGTACTCCCCATGATCCAGCCTCTTTTTTAGGGTCTCGTGGACCCACACAGATCTCTGTTTATCTGCTGACAGCCTCTCACCCTCAACCAGAGCTACAGTTTATCTGCTGACAGCCTCTCACCCTCAACCAGAGCTACAGACAGCACCCTCTGCCATCTCTATGTCGATCCCTATATTGCTGTTTTATCTCTGTTTTTGGTCTCCACCAGCATTTGAGGTAAATATGTCTCCTCTTTGTTCACCAGCTGGTCTCTGAGTCCGTCTGCTGATAACATGACTCGTTTAACACAATACTAACATTACAAATAATGATTAGTGGAGCTTTGCAGTGCTTCTGGATGAGCAGAAGTGACAGTTAACAGAAAGAGAGATAAGTTCAGAGGCAGCTTGTTCCACCTGAGCTCCGAAAACTTTATTTAACTAAGATATCTCCAGAAGCTGAGAAAGGTGACGGTGAGTTTTGAAGCACAGAGACTGGGTTCAGACTGTTACAGACACTTTGTCCACTGCAGTTGTGGAAACTGTCAGAAATGTTTCAGAGAGACTCACCTCCGCAGCAGTAGTGTGTGTGCGTGGCTCGGACTTGCTGCAGCAGACGCTCCATGGCCTCGATGTGTCCCCGCTTCCTGGGCTCCCGACCGTCGCTCTCTCTCCAATCTGAACAAACGACCAGAAGACAAACTCTGAGAGGAGATTCTCAATAAGACCTAAAAACAGCATCTTTTTGTCTCCATGTCAGCCTCCAGTCTTCACTGACTGCAGGTAATCCTAACATCAGCTCGGTGTTTCAGTGTGTGCAGGGAAGCGATGGTGTGAGCTGTCAGAACTTTCTGTTGCCTCTGTCCTCAATATCCCAAGTGTTTAGGTGCATATAACAGTCCTCAGAGAACTCAGGTAATGCAGGTATCGGAGAAGCACGGCTTTGTGATTCTAAGTGTATAACAGTTGTCTTTCTCCAGTGAGCTGATTTCATAAACCTTCTTTAAGCATAAACCTGGTTTCTGTTATCAGGGTAAACACTTTTATTAGTGTACATATGTAGGACAAAGACTGAACAGCAGCATTGACAGCTGAGCAGAGGGATGAGAACATCACGTTATAGTGCTTTCTCATAGTTTACAATGACTGTGTATCAAATTCTGAAAGAAACCAACACAAACGTGTTTGCATAAGATAAATTGAATCCTTTGTAACATTCAGACACACATGTGCTGTGAGGAAAAGAACTGACCTTCTATCAATAATACAGAAGGACACAAGCAATAAAATAGTTTGATGAATTCTGTCTTAGTCAGGTGCAGGTCAGTGCAAACATTCAGAACTATCAGCCTTTGTTCTGATTTTATCACCAATAAAAGTCCTCGTATTGGTTCCTAGACAGGCCAGCATTTCAGTGTTCTTTCGTCGGCAGCTAAATTTCTGCCAACTGAAACCCCTCAGCTCCGGGTGTCACAGCTGGTGGGTGGCCAGTGGCAGCGCCGGGTCAAACCTGTGTAATGGCAGCAACAGAAAGTTTTCTGATAAAGCGGGGAGTTGGGGCTGTTCGAACTGCTGGAGCTGGGGTTTGTGCTGGCTGGGTACGGGTTCCTGCAGCCGCTAACTGTGGGTCTGTCTCTGGAGCTGCTGCCTACTCTACTCCCGGCAAGATGGTCTGTAGCGGTGGGGAGTGAGGCGGAGGACACACTGTGATTTGAGGCTCTGGCTTACATTAGCTCCATAAATGTGAACTTGAAGCTGCAGCTGTGAGCCTTTGGCTGCGATTAGCAGAAGGCTAAACTATTAGCAACATTTTCCCTCCATCTCTGAAACACTTCGCTGATGCTGACACGTGTTTTATTTTGTTTATTGTCAGGCTCTTTTTGATAAGTTCATCTTCCTTTTTGGGTTGCTCTGCAGTGTCAGCAGTTGTTGTCAGTGTTGAAATAACAACTTTCACTTTGCAGGATTCTCCTCCATTGAATTGAACGTGCACACACATCTGCATCTGTAAAACAGCCAAAAAGAACACCGTCTCTCTCTGACATGCCCTGTGATTGGACAAAGTCTGCCGGCACAGATTAGATTTTCTAAAGCCTAGAAACAGAGCCAAGAGGAGGAGCAGAGGTCTAATTTTCTCTCAGACAGCTTGAATTAAAATATGCTCAAAGGTTATTATGGGATTTTTGCCCAGTGATGCCAAATCTAAATTGCTTTTTAAATCCACGATGCAGTTTTGCTGCAACTTTCAGTTCAATTGTATCAAGGCTAAAGACTTTTCTATTCGCTGCTGCCCTTGATTGAATCAAATAATTATTAACTTGCTTGACTGCACAGTAACTTTCATTCTTTTATTTTACTGTATTTTACATATTCCATATAAGCATGTTGTTATTTTCTTGGCTCTTTAAATGTTTATAATGTGTTTCTTTTGCACTCTGAATGTAAATCACTTTGAACTGAACATTCAACACATCCATACAAAGCCAGACACACACACACAGCTCACACAAGCAGCTCAAGGTGAATGTGCCTGCTTATGCAGAGAGAAAGAGAGTCGTGACAGAGATGGAAACATGTGATGTTCCCGACTGAACAGAGAAGTGAACACCAGATGACTCACTGTTTACTACTGACCACAGAAACTCACCTCTTTTTAACTCCTTACATTAATTTATATCACCAGGGTCACTTAATTCAATTATTAGCAGCCAAGTGTTTTCAGTTCATGCAGATTGTTCCTGTTTATCTGCAGTTATTGTGGATAATCAACAGAAAATTCACTGGGACTATTTTATTTTACAGGTTTGTAAATTCACAACAATTTCAAAATAATGCCCATCGAGTTACAACCAGACAGTTTTCTTTGGGTTCTCTGTGATTTTGCTTTTGGTTTAGAGTTTTGGTCGTGGCCCAAATCTTTCTTTACAACACGTTTCTGACAAGTTTCATGGATTTTAGATATTTACGCGAGAAACGCCTTACAACATTTTGTGATTATCAAAGTTGTTGCCTATCACTTTTCGGTCACTGAACAAATCAACTGATTGAGCAATCATTGCATCTCTAGCTCATTGTTAATTTCGTTAAATAAATCTATGACGAAAAATGTTTGTCAGCGACCTTTTTCTCGTGACACATTGACGAGCTAAAAATAGATCTTGATATTAAAAACTAGACTAATTGTATGTTTTGGTTTTGTTGATGAGATGAGACAGGATGGAAATGTTAGTGGTGGATAATCGATGAGAACTGAATGAAAAATCATTTCATGAAGCCTCTTAGAAAAATGTTTTACACTAGAAAGCCAATAACGGCCATGCTTGCAAATAATTTCTAATCCCTTAGGAGTGGTTTTAGATCAGAGCACTGATGGGCTGGTAAACTCCAGTAAATAGTCTGCACCAGGATGTTTCGGTTGGTGCGAGTTGTGAGCCGTGCTGAATGGATTTGTGGAGTTTGTTAGTTGCAGCGGTGGCTGTTAGCAGCTAGCTCCGTTCACAGCCAGCGGCCGCCGGACTTCACAGCTTCACCCCGCAGGACTCCACTCAGTCCGGACTGGAGAAGGTTTGTGGGTTGATGGTGTTTGACAGGCAGGTAGGAGGCTCAGTTATCTGTGAGTGTAGCTGTGCTGTAAGTAAACAGTCTGAACTCAGATCAGTTTTCTCTGACAGAGATGAAAGTTTAGTTTGAATCACCAACTCTGTGAGAGGACACCAGTTTAAACCTCCAGACTAACATGTTGCACATGAAGAAACAAGTTATGTTTCTGCTTCTTAACAGTCACATGGATAAGTCAGAGTTTACAATGAACCTGGGGACAAATCCTAGTTGGCTCACGTTAGTTATTTGTTGAGAGCATAAATAGAGAGATGCTGAGCTGTGTCAAATTGTCAAATTTTCTGCTGGAGAAACACAAGTTTGTAAATGTGTAGAAATTATCTAGTTGTGTAAAAAAATATGTCTAAATGATAGTTCAATACCTGATACAACCGGTCACCTTGATTCCAATTTCTGATACCTGTACTAGTGTAACTGGATTAGCTTAAAGAGAAAAGTAATGACTTGAAGTCCACTAAAATGTTTGAGTTTTCTTTGAGTAAAACTAAGACACATTTTCATCTAAATACTAAGAGCAAATCTAAAATAAAAAATGAACACTGCACTGCCTGAGATGTTTTCCTGTAGATCAAATGTAGATTTAAATGTGTAAAATAACTTATGAGGCAATGATTTATTGATGCAAAAAGAAAAGATATTTCTTCTCCTCAGCAGTAACGACTGGAAGTCTGGAGTCAGTTTTTGGAGGTTTAGACCTGTAGAGAAGCTGTAATCTGCCGCATGAATCAAAGTGACAGAAGAGAAAAAAAGAGTGTAAGGATGAACTCACTGGACGGAGCTGCAGATGGAGGGAGGGAGCAGGCGGGGGGACCCCAGCCCTTCATGTTATAAGCTGACACCCTGACGTAGTAGAGCCGACCCTGAAATGTAAAAAGCAGCGTATTAACCCTTGTAGTTTGGGGTGTCCACATACTTCTGGCCACATAGTGTACACTCTGTATTCATTGTGTTAATACTTTATTAAGCCCCTTTAGACATGAACAACACAACACTGTCGCTTCAACCACCTGTAAGAGTGGATAAATGTTCCAGAATCAAAGTGAAACTGCTGTTGTTGGTTTCACATAAAAAGGACACACTTAGCATCACTGCAGTCGGTTTGCATTTGCAAGACGAATAATTTCTATGCCATCACCCAGAAACTATCATTAGCAGAGCAGTGATCAGCAGTAATGCAAACAAACAAGACCGACTGACTAACACACCCTGCAGCATTCAAGTCCAAGTAAAACCAAAGTTACAGCGTCTTTAGCGTCTGTACTGTGACGTATTTCACGCTGAAATAGAATATTTGAGTGGTGTACAACTACAAGCCGGATTTAAATTAAATCCTTTACATTTGATTGGATCGCTTAAAAATGGGCAGCCTTGTCAAGTCCAGTTTTATATGACTGATGTTTTTAGCTAGTCGCCCAAAGTCTCATTTGATTGGATGAACTTCTGTAAACACCCTGAGTGCAGGATGAGTCATCAAACATCTGAAATCATTTAACAGGAAGAGAAAAGACGAGGATTTTGATGTAATCCCCCTCATTTTGTTACTCTCATACAGGCAGGAGACTTTCAAATTAATTAATTAATTAATTAATACATAATACTTTGTAGTAGTTTGTGTCTCCTTATAGTGGTTTTGTGTCTCTTTGTGGTGGTTTTGTGTCTCTTTGCAGTACTTTTATGTCTCTTTGTAGTTCATTTGTGTCTCTGTGGTTGGTTTTGTCTACCCTAGAGATTGGATTTGTTCTCTTAGTGGTGGTTTTGTCTCTTTGTAGCTGGTTTGTGAGTGAGTCTTTGAGGTGTTTTTTATTTGTCTTTGTGGTGGTTTTGTGTCTATTTGTACTTGGTGTTTGTCTCTTTGTAGTTGGTTTGTGTCTCTCAGTGGTGATTTTATGTCCCTTTGTAGTAGATTTTATAAAAAAAAGTGCTGTTCACACTAACATTTGAGATGTGGAGTCTGACTCGGACTCGGCTCATTAGACGCCCACAGTGTGTCTCGCCCTTTCCCTTCACGCAGCATGTTCTTCTCTACATGTTTTCAGGGCTTTTGTGGAAGCGTGTGAATGCGTCTCGAAGCTCTAAATGGCAAACACCAGATGCACCACAGTCCGTGTATTTATGTGTCAGACAGTGATGCATAATGAGCGACAGCCTCCACCAAACTGTACACTCTTCAAATGTCACTGATGCCACTCAACAAACACATGATGGATAAGTTAGAGGGAATATGAAAAGATTATCCCGGCGTTACACCACAACATGACTGAATCAGACCTGTCAGGGCTCTGAATGAGGCTCTCTGCTTGTTGGTGTGCTGAACAGAAAGCAGCTGTCATCAGGAGAGTCGATCACAAAGCACATATTTGCCTCACACCGTTTTTATCTACAGCTGCGTTAATCCGGCTTAGAGCTCACAAATAAATGTACAAGCCGAGTCTGAGTGATGTGCTGGAACAATTTCTCTGCCCTCCAGGAAACCGCTCCTCTAAACACTGAAGGTGAAAGTACACAATATTTATATGATATGAAAGAGACAGAGAGGAGAGAGACGAGAGCGGACGTGGAGGAGGGATGCTGCTGTTACCGTGGTAAGGCTGCTGATGGTGCACTTGAGGGACTGCAGATTATCCAACACGATCTCTCCAGCAAGCAGCGAGAAATCCTTCAGGCAGCTCCACTCCACTGTGAACACGCACACACACACACACACACACACACACACACACACACACACACACACACACATACACACACATACAGACGGTTAAGTGTCGACAGTAAACAGTACACGGTCGGCCCGTCTTTTCATTAAAAATCAATAGTTCCTGCTGAGATGAGGAAATCACCATTAACCTTCTCACTGCTCAGCTCACGGCCTCCAGGCGTCTCTAATTGTCTCTTCCTCTCTGTTAAGTATGTAAAACTACACCCGTGGACAGAGAAATGTATCTGATGCATTCTTGTATCTTGTGTGAAACGTCTCATTCCCTGGTTTGTTCTCCACTGGATCAAACACCACGCAGAGGTTGTAAACAAAGAAATAAATACCACTGCTGCAGTCTGAAAGTCGAAGACCGAGACCCCTCAGTCGCCTGAGATTCTTCAAGTTGAGCAGGGTTTTCCTGTGAGTCAGTGTGCAGTGTACGTCTGTGGACATTTCAGTCCTCACAGGTAGCTGCAGAGTGAACACTCCTCACTTTCACCCTGCTCTCCGTGGTAAAATCATTACTAGGGCCGTAACGGTACATGTATTTGTGTCGAACCGTTTGGTACGCGACTTTCGGTTCGGCACAACCCTGTACCGAATTATTGGGCGCAGGATATTATTTTATTTTATTTAGTTTTATTTTAATTCTGTTTTTGCGAGCCGAACCATTTAAAATATCTAGTTCCCCGACGGACATAATTGAGTGACGGACCGAGTCCGACCGTAAATCTCCGCTTTCACTTTGTGCAGCGCATTCTCGCATTTTGACAACATGGCAAGTGAGCCTGACGAACCTGAAGACCCACCCGCAAACCTTAAGTCCTCCGTTTGGGAACACTTTGGTTTCAGGGTAAAATACGAAGATGGAAATAAACAAGTTGACAAGACAAAAGCAGTGTGCCGACACTGCAGAACAGCGGTCGGGTATGTACTTGGAAACACGTCTAACATGCTAACGCATCTAAAGCGACACCACCCGAGTTTGAACGTTAACCGGCACGACTAGAAAAAGCAATCTGGTGCAAACTACGATATCGTCGTCGTTTAAAAAGAAAGAGCGTTTCCCTGACCGTCGCGCTAAAGAAATAACCAACGCCACTGGAGTTGAGTAAAATTGTTTAAGCTGCACTTTAGATATAAGCATGTTTTGTTTACTGTGGGAAAGCTAAGTAAGTTCCTAGTAAAACTGAATCTGAGCAGGCTTTAAAGCTGACCAGCTGCACTATACTTTTTATTTTAATTGAGTAAAACTGTTAAAGCAGAAATGTATGTTTATATTTTTCATTCAAAAAATGTGTTAAAAAAACAGCAGGATTTTATTTTTCACTTTTATATTTCTATTTTCATTCAAACAATGTGAAAAAGAGTTAACTGCTGTGGTGGTACGTTTTAATAAGGTTACCAATAAGTAAAAGATATTTAATAGTTGTCTATTTTTTTCATTACTGTACCGAAAAAAAACGAACCGTGACTTGTGTACCGAGGTACGTACCAAACCAAGATTTTTGTGTACCGTTACACCCCTAATCATTACACTTCACAGAGTTGTCTCGTCCTCTTGATTAAGACGTCAGCAACAGGCAGGCAGCAGCAGACTTCTACCTTCTGCTTAGAAATGGTGACTTTACAGCAACTTAATACGAAACAGTCTCTGGCTTCTGTTTGATATCTAGTGCCGGCAAAAATGTTGTACCTATCCAATCTGATGTGAGGGTAGTTAGCACGCTTCAGCTCGGACTTGGCTTGTTTAATATATGACAAGAATGTGGCAGTCATCCTGAAGGATGTGAGGAACTCCATTCAAGGATCCTGTAGTTCAATAAAAATGTTGCTTGATTGTCTGCATAAAAAAAAGGGAACGAAAAGTCAAGTATTTGTAGTGGCTCACCTGCCACATATTAATGTGTCCTCACCTTTATTCTCTGATAACTCAAGATCCAGACGTTCAGGAGGCTTTCAGCGCCTCTTACTCTTAACGACTAACAGACCAGGTGATTAAAACAGGTAAAAACACTGAATGAAGCAGTTTTAGGTTACAAATCAGTGTTTTGCTGATGCTGGTCATTGCAGAGGGACTTCTAACTACAGTGGCCAACGCGATAAAGTAAAACTAGATCCAGTGTTTGGTTTGTCCAAAACACGGCAATCTCCGTAGACGAGGACCTGCTCCCTTTGTAGATATAAACAGCTCATTCTAAGGCAACAAACACACAGTGATTCTTATTTTCAGGTGATCATACACCACAGAAAACGTTCTTATTTAATTATATTCCATTTCGGCCAATATATCCCCCTTAACACTACACACTGGACCCTCGAGATTCCACAAGGAAAAATGTTTTATTAGCCTACATAATAAACTTTGCTGAATTACTTTGGGACATCAGGAAATATGGAAAAGTTACAATTCTCTGTTATATAATAAGTGTCTCTAACGTGTCTTTACCTTTCTATCATTCAACAGAAGACGTTAAATGTTGCAAGGTTCAAGGTTTAATGTCATTACACAACACAGGACTGCACAACGAAATGCAGCTGCAGCTCCTTCCTATATAAACATATGTAAAAGTTGCAGCACTAATATACATATAGTAATTTATATAAAGACAGATAGCGTATTGCATGTACAGTACAACAGATCAAAGCTTAACTATAATATCATGATGTGATGTGATGAGTTAGTGGTTTCCTTGTAAGGACAACAAGTACAAATTCTAGACAAAAATGTCTTTTTGAAGGCACCAATTAATTTTACAGTAACTTCAATTATTCATACTAGAGTTGTTTGCAGGTTTTAGTTACTTAACTACAAACCGTGCACACACCACACATCACATCACATCACATTTCTGCCTCATTTTCATGCAAATTTTATGATAACCAGCAGCATGTCTTGGGAACATGCTCCGCAGTACAGTGCTGGACATGATATAAAGCACTGGTACGGTCCTTTAAAGGTTCAGTCTGTAAGTTTAGAGGGATTTAGTGACATCTAGTGGTGAGGGTTGCAGATTGCAAACGACTGAAACTACTCCCGGTTAAAATTCCTTCAGTGTTCAGTGTTCAGGAGGTTGTTACTGGGAGCTGAATTATCCTCAGAGGTCCCTTCCTCTCCAGAACAAACAGATCAGGTGATTTAAACCAGTAAAACACTGAATAAAGACGTTTCACATTACAATTTTTTTTTACTATGCTGCTCATTGCAGAGGCGCTGCTAACTATGGTGGCTAGCCAGAGTCTGGTTTGTCTGTTCTGGGCTACTGTAGATCTCTGCAGACGAGGACCTGCTCCCTCTGTAGATATAATCGACTCATACTCAGGTAACGAAAACACAACGATTCTTATTTTCAGCTGATTTTACACTAAAGAAAATACACTTATTGTAATATGTTACATTTCTGCCAGTATATCCTCGTACATCCTCACATTGGTTTGTTGCGTACACTGTTCCTGTGGTCGTGTGTGTGTCTGTACCTCTGTATTTGGTCACCACGGTGGAGTTGAGACACTGCGGCTCCTGGAAGGTGACGGTCAGTGTGGTGCTACTGCTCACGCTCAGACGAACCATAGACGGGGCCTCTGGGGCACCTGAGCAGGGGCACAGAGAGGCGTCAACTTTAAAGAAATCCCAACTTCAAGCTTACGTTTATCAGTTATTCCAACTGTAAAATACAAACGTAAGAAACAAGTGTACAGATGCATGAAGAAAACGTGATCAACTTTTCTTCATCTTGTCGGCTACAGTGATCTCTTCTACTGGTTTACAAAGTAGAGCGGGACTGATATTCACTCAGCCAAAATCAGCTGATATTGGCCTATTACAGATAGATGCTTGGGTTAATTTATGAAATACCAAATAAAGTTCAGTGTTTCAGAGCACTAATGTCATTTTAACAGTAAAGTTTATTATCAAACTCTAACATTTCCCTCCTCCATCACATACTGTATCTCTGTCACAGGTGTTGCAAAAAACTGTGTTTTCGCATGTATAAATATGTAAATGTGTCTGTAATATCGGCTGGGCTCTGTTTCAAAGCTCCTCTCACCCATGCACTGAGAGAGAACAATGGGCTCCCGAGCACAGACATGTAAAAGGCCCCCCAACTCTTCCATAGGAGTCACACCCCCAGACTCACAGAGACATCGTGTAGATGTTTTGCATCTTCTTTTGTATCTCATTTTGGTTCTTTGTAGTCGTTTCACGTCTCATTTCGTTTTGCATCTCTATGCTACACCTCATTTTGAATCCAGATACACTTCTCTTTGTAACGGTTTGTCACCTCATTTTGCATCTTGTTTGTTTTCTTTTTGTCGTCATTTATTGTCGTTTTGCATGTTGATGCAGCTCTCGTCTTTATATCTTGTTTGCTTTCTATTCGTCGGCCCCTCATCTTAAGCAAGGTGCTCCCACCTCCTTAAACTAAATCCTCCGTAGAGACAATGTCGACACTCTGCAGTAATTTTGGTTTCGAGTGTGTGAAAGTGTTCTCTACAGTTTGGTGATGATATATTCAGATAATTAGTGCTGTGTTAAAAGCTGTATGAAGCGGTTCTGTCTAACGTCTGATCAACAACATAACAAGTGGCTGCTGGAGCTTTTGGTTTATCTGATGTTCTCTGTAAACACATTTACAGTTTAACTGTCAGACAATTCAATCTTACTGGGTGAAAGACGACTTCAATGTTAGAATACATTTTGTCTTGAGCAGGAGAGATGAACTGAAATTAAAATGCTTTAATCAACTCCAACAAATAGATGAACAAAGTGTAATAAGTGATAATCTAATAAACTACCAGGCAGCAGAGAGCACAGAGCTTCAGGGTTGTAATGAAGAACTCGTCTCATGTTTCCTTCATAAGGAGGGCAACATGAGACGGAGGAATTGGAGTTCATTATATTCACAGCCTGCAGAAATGAAACGACTGTTTGTGTCACAGAGACGATTCATGAGCTCAGTCTGTGTCCAAATAAATCTGATCACTTGTGTCTGAAGCTGAATCTGAAGCTCAACGAGGAGATACTGACATAATCCAACAGAAAAGCGCCATCATGTTTTTTAATTTATGACATAATTTCAATACTTTTATTAATTGCTGTGGTGTACTGACTCATAACCTTTGAGCTTCGGTTGTCCAGATTTTAGGGATTTGAAGCTTTTGAAAATACTCAGAGAAATTACATCACAATAAGCAAAAATACCAACAGATGCACTGGTGGACTGTTTCTATGGCAGAATTCAAAGGGTTAAGTTCAATTTTAAAGAACCTGTACTTGTGTATTTCCTTTTCATGCAACTTTATGTGTCTACTGCAAAACTTTGAGACCTTTCTCTTCAGAGAGCAATTACGTAACACACTCTTCCTCTATAATAAAAACCTATTTCCTGTACCATTTATATTTCATTCATTTCATGCAGCTTTAACCTTCTATTTTCTCGTGCGTCAGATGGGGTTTAAAATTACTGCCACTTGTTCTTGAAGGTTTCCCCTTGATCTGCTGGTGCTTCATCTGTATTTGTAAAAGCTGATTTTGGACAAAAGACTCATCCTGAATAAATTCAGAGGACACATATTTAATGAATGGTTCTGCTGATTAGAGGTCAGCTGTAACTGAACTGATCCGAGAGAACAATCACACACACACTTACGTGCATGCTGGAAGCCCGTCCTCATGCGTTTGTACAGCTTGCTCCTCCACTCCCAGGCTCTCAGCTGTTTGTCCTTCTGGCAGGCTTCCAGAGACAGGCCGTCTCTCTGAGCCTGAGCTGCCAGGTCAGCCGCCCGCCGCTCAGCCTCCACCACCAGAGAGCTCAGGTGGGCCTCACGACTCTCCACACTCTCAACTACAACAGAAAAACACACAGAGTGCTGCAGTAAGAGCTGGTGCTCAGAGGAACACCGGTCAACGGATCGATTATCCACCCTGCCAACCAAAACCTCACAAACAAAAAGGAGAGTCCCGCCAGCACTGCGGCAGGGGGGTCTGGCCTTTAAGCTGCCACGAGGTCATAACAGTACCGTAAAAAGCTGACAAGGCGGGTGTGATGTTTTGCCGATGCGTTATGTATGCAACACACCACGGAGATTTTAAAAGCAGCTACTAGCAGTTAGCAGCTAACTCAAAGAAGGGCAGCCAAAAATGGCCACAAACTGGGAAAACAATGAGGTCCAGGAGCTCCTTACCCTCCAAGCAGAGGATGAGATCAGCCGCCATATAAGTCAGACGGTAAATGATTGTTATTGACATGCCATTGCTGTTGTTTATAAAGAGCTGCTGACACGTATGTTATATGTCACATGTTGTTGTGGTACATGTCATGCCCGTCACGCCTTTTTTAGTTGCTGCTGGAGATGCTGTCAATAATCACACACTGGAGCAGCATGATGACTCCGCCGTCATTTGGTCCTGTATAAAAAAGCAAAGGGGGCATGACGAAGGGATTTCGTAGCGGCTCTATAGCGCCATCTCTGTGTCAAAAGGGCTACTAGCAGTCCAGTACTACTGAAACTGGGGCAGTCTGACCTCCTGTGACAGGCTGACAAGATGCTGAAAAAGTCCAGCATTTGGAACAGTTTCAAAATCTGCGAAGATGAGCCAGATGAGCCAAAGGGAAGTGGCATGTCAGAAAACTGTAAGTAGCAGCTTAGCTTCTTTTTCTAGCTCCTTCTAAAACGTAACTTCGTCTCTCATTACCACACAATTTTTTTAACTGAAGCTCCGAAGCCCCAAAACTGGTGTTCGCAACAGCCCCGCCAGGTTTTTTTTTTCCTTTATTTTTTTTTTTAAACAAGCTGTATTTTGATGTTTTTCGTGCACTCTGGCACCTTATTTACATCCAAAGTACAAAAAAAACCTCCCAGTCTAAATCAATTCATTTTCATTCTGAATTTTAAAATGGTCGGTGGGCCACTCTGCAACCTACAGCTGGCCAGATTAGGCCCACAGACCGTATGTTGATTATACTGTTCTAAAGGATTTTGGAGAGTAAACACAAAGTGCAATTAAAAACACCTAATTTTAAAATCTGTCAGCAACAGATCTACAGGCATTTTTCTTTCTTTCTTTTTGTTTTTTAAGGTGTTTCTTTTTTAACGAATATAAAATAATTATTTAATTACAACTGAACAAACCCGGCGACCAAGAGGAGCACGTGTGTCCTCTTTCACACTCGTGGGCTGGATGACGAGAGTCGTGTCTCTTGTTAATAACAAACACGAGTTTGTGGAGGAGTTGTAGGCTGCAGGTTCAGATATGTCAAGGCCAGCTGAGGCTCAGGCGCGGCCATCTTTTATAGCAGACACTTCAGCGTCCACTAGAGAGCCAGGACAAGAACACACCAAGGCCAAAAAGATGGAGACTGTCTCAGAGCATGTGACCATAAAAGGACCAACACTGGCTGTCCAACAGTGGGGAGTGAGGATGAAGAGAAGGTACGAAACACTGAGAAACACTGAAGAAGAAGAGGAGAGAAAACACCACGACTTAAACTTCTACTGCAGAGATTCACATTAAAGTCCCTTGAACATTTCCATCAGAGGGAAAAGGCTGTGAAATAAACATATATTTTAAAATGTGTTTGGACTTTGTGTAAGGCGTAAAAAAAAATGTGATAAAGGTTGTGTTATCTGCCTCTACTTCCTGTTGTCTCACTGCCAACTTACAATTAATCACTGAAATTAATCACATTGAACAAAGCTTTACACACTTTTGTTTTTGCTCCTATTTTTGCAATAAAAAATGTGCGGTTTGATCACACAGCACGTCACATGTGTCAAAAGTTTTGGGGGAGCGTGCCACTTGCATGCTGACTGCAGGAACGTCCACCAGAGCTGTTGCCCGTCAACTAAATGTTCCTTTTCATAAGCCATCTCCAATGTCTGTGACTTTGGCAGTACATCCAACCGGCTTCACAACCGCACAGTCAGGTCATGAAGCTGGATGTGGAGGTGCTGAGCTGGTGTGGTTGGCTGGTAGGATATACTGCCAAATTCATGGAAGCAACGAACATTCAGTTGACATGCAACAGCTCCTCCGGACATTCCTGAGAGAGACAGAACGTTCCCAATCTGCAGCAGAGGTGGACATATCCTGACTTTGAGTGCGAAGTGTAAGTTAACTTTATGTGTGTAATTGGTGGAGTGATCGTTTTAGGAGCCAAACAAACCTGAGCGTTATCTGATACGAAACATCACCAGTATGTATGTATGTATGTTGTGTATCATGCTTTTGATGGACGCAGTATAAAGTGTGACCTTCATCAGGGAACACCTCTGTGTGAGTTCCTCCACGTTTATCACAGTGAGACTCTCAGTCGGCTGCCAGCTCGTCTCTCTCATGGAGCGTGACAGCAGCATAAACAAACCAACAGCAGCGCACAACAACACACTCATTCACACACACACACGAGATGGAGATGTTCTTGAAGCCACACACACACCAAGAGGTGTGTGTGTGTGTGTGTGGCTTCAAGAACATCTCCATCCAAGTCTTCATTTACCTGCTGAATGCTTCGGTGTTTGCTTTTGTCTCAGAGCTGTTTGTTTAATTAGTGTGTGTAATGATGTGTCAGGTGTCCACTGCTGCACACACATAATGAGAGTGTGTAATCAGAGATGGATTAAATCTGATTCTGTACAGAGACACACGCTGAACACAGTTAATTGTTTGTGATAAGTGACAGGATCGGAGCCAAGTCATGCTGCTGGCTACTTTATAAGACCACAGTTGAGTTTGTTTTCACAGGGAACAAAACCTCACAAAAAAACACCATGAAACAATAAAGGAAGAATTTAATGTCTTAGATTCATTTTTTAATTTTCACTTTCTTAATTTTTATATATACATATTTAAGGAATGTTGACGCAGGGGGCCTGTGAGCCAAGACTTCCATTACTGAGCTCTGCTTCTATAAGCATGTTCGTGACAAAAAAAGAACTTGAAGTTCAATTTGAACCCTGTGTGTGTTCTGGACAGAACACGGCGTGCAATAGATTTAGAGTGAGCGGCAGTTTCAAGGTTTTTGTTCCTCACATACTCAAAATACCAACATCTCTCAATTGTGCAGTGAAATGATGATGTGCCTCCTGCAGGACTCTGAACTTCATTACCCACTGACAGACTGTGTGTTCACCAAAATAAAAGAAAATAAAAAAATCAAACGACAACATCTAAAATTAAATTCTGTCAATGAAGAAAGAAAAACTGCATGAAGCACATGAGCATGACAAATGTCAGACGATCATTAATAGATGGTCCTAAAGATCTAAAACAAAATCTTAATCTTCTGGATCCACAGATTTTTTTCCAGTAATCTGCTTGCTCTATGTTTGCTCTTCATCAACTCCTGAGAGAAATATCTGTTTCTTTAAATGTTCCACAATGTTACCTGAGTCTGTCTGAGTACAGTGTAATCCAGTGATCCATTGTCTCCAGTACTGATTAAAGTTGTTTTAAAATCATTATTGAACACAACTACATGACTGCTTCACTCAAAGATACAAGACACAAATAAATATAATAAATTGTATTGATTAAATGTATTTTAATTGTGAACAGCTTCTATCTTTGGACACTTCTGGATCTTCACTAAGGTTTGAAATAAAGTCAGTTTGAATAATATTTTGACTGACAAACAGATGGATAACAACATGACAGAAACAAAAAGAGGTTTGGTGAACCGTGACACCATCCAGCCTCCTGTTCCTGACTCTCCATCCGGCGGTTGCCGTTGGAAACGACACAGCCATATTATTAAGCTGGAGGTGTCATTTCCTGCTCGGCTCGGCCTGTCAGAGCCCTGTTAGCCGCTAACGGCTGCTAATTGAAAAGGCTGTAAACTAACAGGCTGCTGTGTCTGAGGAGGAGCCGCCTCACACAGGAGGACATTGTCTGAGCGAAGGGACGGGGAGGGGGCTAAATATAGAGCCAGCACTCCCCAGGGGCCCCAAGGGGCCTCATAAATTAACACACAGCCAACGTAGGTGAGCTCAGGGACACGCATTAACACACACACACACACACACACACACATATATATATATTAAAAAAAAAAGCAAAATAAAACAAAGAGGTTTTGCACCTAAAGACTATTTTTCCAAATCAAATCAAATCTTGACTCTCCACATTAAAACAGGTTCAACAGTCAGAATCATCAGACAGATATGAACAGATGAAACATGATACGGTGGAAACTACGTTATATATGGTGATTATCATCCAGCAATTCTGTAGAATGTCTGAATAAATTATAAGTAACATGAATCTTCAAATGTTATTTCTGTGCATCAGTCTCAAAACAGATCACTGAAGTTATTACTTGTTTTTCTTAATGACAAACACTTTGAGCACTGAAACACAAACTGTTTGAGCAGACATGCAGCTGGACTTTATGTCGTGAGAACAGACTCAATCCAACATGTGATGTATCGTCCCTCCTTCAATATATTACTAAAGAAAATGCTCTCAAATAGTGAGAAAAAAAAGACTTCAGTTAAAGTGAAACTGATTTTTGATAGTATTGATGATCATGGTCATACTTCTTCTCTCAGTGTGGTTTATCTAATATGAAAATATAATTTATAAAGTTAATGTGGGTGAAGATTTTGTGTGTCATCACAGAGAACATGGGGTTGTATGAGATACTTCTATAGACAGCATATAACCTGTAGTAGACGTCAGTGAGCGAGCCCCCAGTTTGGAGAAGCAGACAGAGGCACTGACACGGAAGCTAAGCAATGTACTGTTGTGGACAGGGGCAGAAGCAAAAAAAAAAAAAAAGTCAGTTAAAATGTACGATATATTTTCACCTTGCTGATGTCCAAAAGGAAACTGAAGCCATTATATCACTTTCCTAAAAGCCAGACTTCTCAGAGAAAAACAGTAATTTTATCTCACTGAACTCAGCTGTTTTACTTCTGCCGCTTCCATCTGTCTGTTCCTTTGGTGTTTTAAAGGTTTGGTTAGTTCAACAGAGTGTGGTGGCTTTGATGACAGCAAAGACGGGGTCAAACAGTGGAGATAATTTCAATACAGTGTACACTTGAACAGATAATCAGTTCATGAAATGTTGGTAAATCTGTGAGTACATTTGCACTTAAAAAACCTTGGTACTAAAATCCGACACTGGGTTTATGAACGCCGTGGGAAACTCAGATTTGATCGTAGGCACGTGTATGTGTTCATGATGCCACTCAATCATAAACTGACAGCGCTCCCGCTAGTTAGCAATTAGCATACATCTCCACCCATGAATAACCAGTGAGCACCATATAAGGAGGTGATATTTACTATGTATAGGTGCATCCTGTCGACGTGCGGGGTGAATAAGAGGTGAGAAAAAAAATTCATTTTGTTGTGATGTGACAGGGACGGGTAAATCAAAGGCCTGGAGGGAGGTAACAAATACCGTTAACTTTGTGTGTGTTGTAAGCACCATCCAAGAAGTTAAACAAAAATTGTTCTTCACAAAACTTCATGCAGAAAAACACGCAAGTGCACACACCTCTCTTACCTACATACAACACATCCTCAGTGCAGCTTTTCACTATGAGTTTAATAAAAAGAGGAGCGTCTGAAAATCATACTATCTGGATTTCTAAATACCCTGACATACTGAAATACTGTGATACCACTCAAGCCAAATATATCACATACGCCCACTTCAAAAAACCTGAAATATTCCTTTAACTCAGCTTACATCTTCTGATACTTCAGTGTTAATATTTAACATTTTTTTCTACCTCTCCTTCTCTACATATACATTTATATCACAGTTATAGTTACTGTCCTTTATTGGTAATTTCTGGCATGAACACACGTCCACACACACTTGTTTTTTCACTTTAGTAAGAGAAAAGCAGGAGTTTTACTTGTTAAAGACATTTTTTACCTTGTTCTTTAACTCAAGTCAACATGCTTAAAACACACACACACACACACACACACACACTCTTATAGAAACTGACCAAGCGAGACACACTCACTCACACACACACACACACACACACACACACACACACACACACTGGGCTGTCAGGCCTGGGCTGACTGATTTACTTGGCACTTGAGGAATGACATAAACAGAGAGCAGCCGGCCCCAGGAGGGAAAACAGCGGCAATGTTTACTCTGTGTTTGTTTACAAGGATGGGATTGTACCGCCGCCCAGAGTCCAGGCCGCTGTGTGGAGAGCTCTCACCGCTGCGCCCCCCCCCCCTACATGGCACAATAAATCACTTAGCTGTAATTGCCCCGGCGTTACATGCATCATTGGAAAAGTTAAACCATTAAACGACAAACCTTGTTAAAGCTACTCAGTGGGGAGTCACGCAGGAGGCCCGGCTCAATGTGAAGTGGCCACTGTTTCACCACACACACACACACACGCACACGCACACACACACACACACACACACACACACACAGCCAGACAGTGGGGGCTAATGGGGTTTCAGTAGTAAGGTAAGAACCACCTGTCTTTGGAGGGTTTATGGAGGACAACCAGGGGACTGATGGAGGGAAAACTCTGTGTGTGTGTGTGTGTGTGTGGGCAGGGGGAGGTAGGGGAGGAGGAGAGGGGGATAGCGGGCCCATTCAGGGCCAGGTAGAGGAGACCCAGACTGGGCTGCAGACACAAACACAGGCCCTGTCCAGCATCATTTACACTATTCTGCGCACGCATGCACGCACGCACGCACGCACGCACGCACGCACGCACGCACGCACGCACGCACGCACAATATATGTATACGATGCAGGGCTGTGATTCCCTCCCATCATTTCAGAAGCCTGTGTTTACTTCAGGGTTTGTAAGCGGTATCATAAAAAAGCAGTCTGATTTGAATTGTTTGCAGAGTCTCGTTGTTACAATGCAGCTTGTTCTCACTGTGTGTGTGTGTGTGTGTGTGTGTGTGTGGGTGTGCAGCTCTGCAGGGAGCCATACACACTTCTAATAAAGGTTAAAGACAGCAGATTTAACTGGAGGCAACTGTGAAACCAGAACAACAAGTTCACCGATAGTGAAGAAATAATAAACACGAGTTGGATTGAAGGTAAAATTGAGTTACTACAGTAACATGGAGCTGGATCCATCCAAGAAGAGACGCTGGTCTGTGTCTCTGTCTTAATCAACATGACTACGAACACACCTGAAACATGTGAGTGTTTAAGCTGAGCTCTATAACCTCAGATTGTTTTAGTAATTATTGATGATGACGCAATCCATTGTTTCGCGAGAAGGAAAGTAAAGATTAGAAAAATGAAAACAATTTTGTGTAGCACAACATGAATTTTCATCTTGGGAACCAGGGATGATCTGAGGGACTGATTTACTATCGGTATCGATGCAGTAAACTCACTAGCGATGTGTCATGGGACGCAGCCTGTTGTCTCCCTGATAATGCTACGCTGTGAACAACAAATCTGTGTTGACATCAGCAGGAGGAGAGCTAGTTAGCGTTAGCTGTTAGCAGCTGGTGGCTGGAACTAACTGCTCACAGAGGTTGTTATGAGTTAAATTATGACGCATTCAAGCTCTGTAAAAATGAGTATTGGGAGAGTGTAAATTATAACATTCTCACAAAGTGTTCAAATGCAGTCTTGTAAAATGTAGTTTTGGTGAGAAACTTAAATAAATCAGCTGTTTGAAGGAGAAATGTGCCGATTTTTTCATGTTGATATGAAATAAATATTAGAGAGGGAATCATGACACATTATATATGTAAAAACTTATGAAGCAGTTATTTAACAAAAAAACGTTTTTCATGTGAAAGGAGGTTATACTAAAGGTTTGTATCTGTTTCCCCTGGCACAAAGGGGAATAAACAACAACAAAAACAAAACAAACACCAACAACAAAATCGGTATCAGTTATTGGCCAAATTGTTGTTTTATCCGTATCGGCCCAGAATTTCAAAATAAGTGCATCTCTATTGAGAACCTCTTGATTCGTGTGTTTTTTCACAGTACACATTTTGACCTCTACAAAAACACCACATCAATCAGACTTCAGGGGCCCTATCTCACACCCGGCGCAGAGCAGCAAATGTTATCACATCCAGAGCCCACGTTGTTTAAGTAGCACTTGTGCCCATCGGTGTGCCCATGAGTGTGTAGGTCTTAAAACAAGATGTGGTCAGGTGCATTGTTGGCGGGTTGTTATTTCTGAAGCAGCAGAAATGTGATCTAGAGCCAGAATGGTGCAGGTTTCATGGATGCATTATACAGACAGTAAGATGCACTTACGGAGGTGGGTTCACAATGAGTCTACACTCTGTTTGCTACCATTAATGAGGAAAAAATGAATGACATTCTTAAAATGTCAACGTAGCAGAGATCAGAGCAGAGCTGCGGTCAGACTCAACATTAGACACTGTGGACATTTACGAACAAGGAGCAGCTTAACTTCATTGATTATTTTAAAGGTAAAAGTTTAGTTCTGTTTCCTCCATCAAGTTTATAACTACAGTTTTTAGTTTTGCTGCTTCAATGTCCCACGATATCTGCCGCAGTGACATCACTGCTCTGACTGTCAGCAGAAAACTGCTCACTTCTCCAATTGGATAAATTTGCCATGTAAACAGCAGCGCACCAGAAGCAGGCACACCAGAGTTTTAAAGGGAACAGGAGGTGACACTCTGACTGGTTAAATTCCTGTTACACCCAAAATACACCTTTGATTAATTAAGTGACTAAATACGACCCCTTTGTCCCCTGTGTGTTACTTTGTGCTCAGATTATGTGCCTGGAGCTGGACACGCTCTGAATGCACTTTAAACCTCGAGCTACAGATTGTTTAAATAGGGCTCATAGTTCGTCGCTGCAGGTCTCAGGGTTGACACCCCCCCCCCCCCCCAAAAAAAGCATCACAAATCAGCATCACCATGACAACCAATGTGCCCATTAACAAGACAATCGATCTGATGTGTTCACCTGTAAATTAGGTTTTCAGACTAAAAGGTCAGACTGGCAGAAATGACTGCAGTCGCCTGTATCTTGACTCATATTTTGGAATCTACTGGCAGAAATCTGAGCGACTGCAGCAGTGCTCAGAAACACTGAACATAAAAACACTGTGCGGATTCCACCGTTTCTTCACAACACAACTGAGTGAAACACCAGGAGAGACTGATGAAGTGTGCACACAGTTATCACCTCTGGTACAACTCATGGTGTTGAGACGACAAGGACGCAGAGTGGAGCCAGTGGGATGCAGCAGCACGAGCAGGAGAACATGACAACAGACATTACAGCGCCCTCATCAGGCCACACATTAAACTTCCTCACATGCTGGAGAACAACAGCACAAAGTCGTGGTGCACTCACAGTGTGGACTCTCCTTGCCGCCGGCCTTCAGCAGCAGTTTAGCGATGGGCGTGTTGTTGGTCATGATGGCGATGTCCAGCGGCGTCAGACCCTGGCTGTTGGGGGTGTTCAGGTCCAGCTCCTCGGCCGAGAACTGGTAGAGGAGGATCTGCACCGTGTCCAGGTCCTGCTGCTCCACCGCCTCGAAGATACAGTCGCTGCCCTGCATGGTCTGCAGGAGAAAACAAGCGCTCACATTTACCACTGAGCCGAGTTCAACAAGTATAAAGTACAAGAACAATAATTCTGATACATTTATACCAGGAATGGCAGTTTTAAACAAATATACATCCACACAGACGTCAATATAAAGACGCAGTGTGCAGAGAGTGTCACGTAGAGTTGCACAACAAGAACATTCACCTTCTCCACCGGACTATGTTTGAGAGGAAACATAAATAACATTCCTGAAACTGCTCCTGTGTCTCCGTACACCTGTTGTCACAACAGCAGAGAGGAAATATGAAAAATACTTTAACATCTTCTTGCTGCAGTTGTCACTTCGGACACCATGAACAGCAGCTGTTGTCGGTCAGATGGAGTCAGATCCAACCAAGCTAGCAGCTAGTGTTACAGTTAGCACCACCTTCTCCTTCCAGATACGGAGTTTGTCTCAAATCTCAAATTGCACACTGCCGTTTTGCACTTACTGAAAGTTACAACAGTTTCTTTTGTTTTTTAACCGCCTCTACTTCTTCTTCGTCTTCTTTTTAAATGGTGAATCTGACCACTATCTCTGCTCACACATAAACCAAACTTACTCCACATCCTCAGTGCTGATTAAAATGCGCCGCTGTAGCTAGAAGCAAGTTAGCTAGCTAGTGAAGGCTAACATCATGTAGCAAGCTAACGTTAGCACTCGAATTATTGTTCACAGTACAAAATCATTACAGATGCTACAAACATTGCCGACGTATTCTTTTCGACAACAGTTTTGGTACTTGGTGCAGAAAACATGGAGAACTAACATCTGTCAAACGCAGCAGCCTTCACTGTAGCCAGCTCAGGCTCCTTGTTGTCGCGAGCCACCATGTCAAAAGTTGAGGAGTTTGCTATGTCACAAAGAAGTCAACCACTGAGTGAGAGAAGTGTCCGTCATTCTACACTCAACTTTTGGACCATTTTGAGTGTGCCGATAGTACACTGCATTTTCCCGTACTATGCAGTGTGAACACACTTAGCACACCCAAAATATTAAGTGTTGAGTACACAAGTTTGCAATGTGAGACACACTGATGGTCACTTGGTCCACAAACAAGTGGGTGACATCATGGTTGCAGTGCCATTACTTTATTCAGTCTATGGGTCGTATGTCTCTTGAAACTACAACACAACACACAGCCAGGTGGGGCGCAGCTGCAGGTGAGCAGAGTTTTGTTGTGCACCTGAAGTCACTCAGTGCGTTCACTTACTCTGAAAATAATCACGTTACTGTCAGCTTTCTGCAAACTCAGAAATGTCATGGAACAAGAAACATGATTTTCATATGTGAGCATGTCCAGGACAACAGCTGGACAGACATCGATCAGTGAGTCAGGCTCATACATGGGTCCATGTTAGCTTTTTAGATATATTTGTGTACTCCGGCTTGTAACGTGGTCCAAACAGGGCCCAACCCCACAGGTCCTCCCTCGCCTGATCCTGAAGCTTCCTATCATCTGATGCTAACACTACTGTGGCGTCTCTCTCATCATCTTTAATGTATTCTTCCTGTCGATCACTGTCTTTACATCCTCGCCAACCTCTCGCCATTGGTGTCTGCCATAAAAGGAAATCAAGTATGGCTTTTTTATAAAGCACCGCTCCATATCAGCAAGAGTCTCTGATGTAGCCACGACTATCAGTCTGTTTCTTACTCTACCTGTGACTGTTGCCAGCACTGAAACATCCTCCTCACAACTGAAACTAATGAAAACATATCTGAGCAGCACCGTGGAACAGGAAGGACAGGGACACAGGACAGACTCCGTGCTGCAGTCTGGATTTAAAGAGGGTGATGTGGGATTTTGCTCATCGATACAACAAAAGATGAGAGCATGTATGCTTGCCTGGAAGCACACAAGAGAACAGACACTGTAGCACTACTGCTGAGCTGAACGTGTATTCACAGCTGATGTTTGAGAGACCGAGTTGAAATAAAAACAATTTGGTCTTTTTACAGTAACTTAAATAATGAAATCCTGCACGCTGCGATCAACACCAATTAAGCCTGAGCCAGTCAACCGGCTTTAGCACACAGCTGCTGACTGCCAGGTGTCAGGGGCTGATGGGATTAAAATCACACTGGGAAAAAAATATTTTTGGCTGATAGGTGATTTGACGATAAGTAAGAAAACGAAATTGTTATTGATTTGATTACAGAGTAATCTGGTAATCGTGTCTGGGAATGTGGAGTATGCTGCAGACTGGGGACAAACAACAGCAACATACGAGCAGTTTATCAAACACCTGTCGAACAAACATGATATTAACCTGCAGAAAAGCGACGTCTTCGACCTGCATTCATCTTCCTGTCCTCTCTTTGTTTTACAAACATACAGAACTGTATGCTCGTCAATAAAGAGATTAAATCTGATATCAATTTGTCTACATATTAGAAATGAAAAAACAAAACAAAAAACATCATAAACATTTTTATTTATTTAGTTATCTGTTTTGTTACTATTAATCTGACCCATCTAGTGTCGAATACATTTTAGAGACACACACAGTGTTCTCTGAGCTCCCTCTCCTCCGCGTCTGCCTCCGTTCTTTCATGTCTGCTGTTGTGACTGATCTGTAAATGTCAGTCTCTCTCTCTCACACACACGCACACACGTCCACTCGTCACACATGATGAATCTCAGCGACCAAATGTTTCTGAGAAGAGCTGGTGAAGAGTGAGAAGCGCTCCAAATGCTCTCCAACAACACCATTCATTGAGTGTCCTTGAGCAAGGCACTCAAGGTGAAGGGAAGACAAAGTGAAGCCAGCACAGAGGCTGGTGTCATGATGTAACCACAGCTGCAGGCAGCAGCTCACAGATCCAATAACAGACGTGACACATGAAGGAACGGAGAGTTCAGGCTGTTAACAGAATCAGTAAAGCGCTAAAACGGATCTTTATTGATCCTTCTGTCTGAGACACAGGCAGCCGGACAGGTTTCCCCTCAACGTCTGACGTGGAGATCTTTTCTACTTCTAAAGTCATCCAGGAAAAAGACAGATCTTCAGACGTGCTGGTGCCGACTAAAGGCTGATTTATAGCTCTATGTAAAGCCTACGCTAGAGCCTGTGCAAGTGTTCTACGCTGCTGGAAGCATTTATACTCGTGCTGTGGTGTTTGTGCCACTCTGCAATCACACTTCCAACAACGTGAGCTGGTGGTGTGTTATATTTCTGTGCAGTGCCAAGGGGTGTTATCGACAGCCATACATCAGATGCCTCTGGCAGGTTACGACTTTCAACCAATCAGAGCAAAGACGGTGTGATGCAGAGTCATTCTGAAACTAAGTCTGTAAACTGTGATGAATGTTTACAGTTTGTTATAATCTCACTGTTTACCTTTGTTTTCTCTCATACATCATACATACATCATATTGTACATCATGATTCAGTGAAAACAGCGCAGATTAAATCTTCCTCCTCGTCCTCTGCAGCAGACTCACCGAGGCTTTGCGGAGGCGGTCCGTCTTGCCGAAGAAGTAGGCATCTTCAAAGGAGGAGGTGCTTCCTCGCAGCTTCTCCGACAGGTTCCTGTAGAGGCGCTTGGCGGCGCTCGGGGAGGCCGGCCCACCGGGGCACTTCCTGGTCTGGGACAACTGCAGGTTCTGCATCTGCTGGGTCATAACACCCGGGAGGCGTCTGCTCAGAGGGAGGGATGGAGGGACAGAAAAAAGTCAGTGAGCTGCCAGGTAAAAAAGAACTGAGTGACTGTAAGCTGCAGAGTAATCTGTGGATGTGTGAGACAAGAGAGGAGAAAAGATCAGGAAACTTTTTCCAACTACATCATCAATCAGCTACTCCGCACCAGGGTCCAACACTCAACACAAACAACCTTTTAACAGAGTCCATAGACAGCTGATGTGCAGCATTTTATCTCAGTTTTTCCCTGCAGTTTCAAGTGCACATGCGACATATGGATGTTGCCTCAGAACCTGAACCAGGAGGAGCTGGTTGTAGCTGTGATAAAGGTTGTCTGAGATGTTGTCACTGCGACCAGGAGCCACATATCCAACAGAAACAGATAAAAAGGATGAACATTATTCAGTCTCAGCACCTGTTTCCCTCCCTCAGGTATTACAGCATCAGTGACTGGATCAGAGGGTTTACACATGCAGAAAATTAGAAAACCACCACAGGCTGTGTGACCTGTCAGAGTTCCCGTCTCTGTGCTGCCCGCAGCTCTCGCATTGTCACAAAAGATTGCTTTCAGTTTTTTCAGCCAGCGCCTAAATGACCTCCTGTCTGCTGCAGCCCACACTTAGTCTCCACATTACGCTCTGACACATTTCAGCATGATGGTAACAAGTGGCTGCTGTGGGGGTTCTGATGGAGGGAAAACATATCTTAGCGTATACTTCCTCCATCCAGATATAAGAAAAGCCCACAGCACAAAGTCTACTTTATGAGGAGGTCCATCAGCTGATAGAGGGCTGCTGGGATGAACCTGCATCTGCTCCCTAGATGAGACACTCTTCATCACCACACTGTCGTATTCATACTCCCTGCGACTACTGTAGTAGTACAGCAGTTGTGTTCTGGCGCACACAGCTGCGTGCAGAATATAGTGTATGTAGATTGATGTGCGTAATATGCCACAAGCACAAGCTCTGCCTGGAAAATTTTAGCTGTACGCCATTAAGCCCGGCTCAGACGACAGAGTTTTATTCCAGACTCACTCCTCCTGACAATCAAAGGAGAAAGCCGGTCATGGCTCTCGGTCCGTACCAATGTTTGTCCCAGATTATCTGGTGACGTGACAGATTTACAGATCCAGGTCGAAACCTTCTGAACTGCTCACGGACGCATTGAGGCAGCCCTGGTCATTTCCAACATGTTTCATATTTAGGATTTAAAGCCTGGATGATTACAGTTATGATGACATTTAACCCCTTGAGGCTAACCTTAGTTAGTATACAACTAAAACTGACCGATAAAATCTGACCTCCAGTTCCTGCTGAAAAACAGATGACCTGTGTTTACGTCTTGCTTACCGAGACTCATTGATCCTTGTGCTTTTGTTTTTCTGGCTGCAAAGCACTGATAACATTACAGCAAGCTGCCGCACCTCGTCAATCTCTGCTTTGTTTACTTCCCCATGAGATCATGTGAGGTGGTGAATTCATGCTCCCTCTGACATGAGAACCTAATTAATATTCTGTCGTGTGTGATGAGCCATTAATTTTAAATCTGGTGTGTGTATGTTTGAGGTTAGTGAGAACATTATCTGAAAAATTCCTCTTCATGTGTGTGACGCAACCTGATTTTAAAATCGCTTAGGATTTTAAAACTCCTGGAGTCTGAGCTCGAGCTCTGATTCTCTGCCTGAGCCTGACTGAGCCTGACTGAGCCTGACACGACCCAACGGGTTCCGGCCGGGTCAGGCTGAGCTGTAATTTGTCATCACTGGCCTGGGCTTGAATCGGGTTGTGTCGGGTTGGGTTTTTTTTTTTTTTTTGTAATCAAACTGGCAGTTTTAATGTGTATATGACAGCATTTTAATGGACTGAATCAAGAGGGAAAGAGAGAGAAAAGGGGGACTGTGACTGAGAGAGGAAAGTGACGGAACAATGAAGCAAGATAGTGAAGAACCAGAGGAGAGAGATGAAGCTCAGTGGAGAAAAGGATGGAGGGGCTGCAAGGCGACGTGACGACGCTGCTCAGCCCCGTGAACGGAACATTTACATTTAAAAAACGCCCAGATGGAAGTGTTGATAGGAGCACTGTTCTCTGCAGGTTCTGTAGGAAGGAATTTTCGTACCATCAGAGAACTTCTGTCTGAAATATCACCTCAACACAAAGCATTTAGCAGCGAACCCTGAGGTCTGAGCTAGCACAGCCTCTGATGCTAACGCTAACAGCCAGCCTCGTCAGGCCACACTGGACCAGGTGTTCAGACTGAGTCAGTCTACCTGTGACCGACTCACTAACTCAATTACAGAATGGACTGCAGACCAGTTTGGGTGGTAGAGGACAGGGGGACAACTGTATCCAACATCCAGCAGCTTTACTACGACACATCTGACAACATTCATTTGGAATGACATTTTTTTGTGTCTGGTGATTTTCATGATTAAAATAGCCGGGTGTCAAAATGTTCCTTCAGTCCCCAGCAGGATGACTGTGTCTATCTTTGATACTAACACTAATCAAAATCAAATCAACTTTATTTATATGGCACTTTTCATACAACAGTAACACAAAGTGCCTCACAGAGGTTAAAAACAACAAAGATCCAAACAGAAAACAAAAAGAAAAGAGAAAACCTGTTACTTCCTGCTCACAAGCAATAAAAACAAACAGATTCTGATGGCTTTGTTCTCTTCCTGCTGTACTGATCAAGTCGTGATTCCTGTCTCCTGTCCCACTCCCCACCCTGACAGATATCATACGCCTCCTGCACACACACATGCTCTTCTTTCCATATTAATTTGTTTTTGACTGTAATGTTGTGATGTATTAATGTGCGGCACTGATTCTTTGCAGCAAATAGAAGCTCTTCAGTCATTATCACACTCTCATTATCTTAATGTGAAACGGCTCTCGTGCTGCAGCGGCTGCAGGAAACACCTGCAGGGTCTCGTCATTAGCAGGCGTCAGATGATAATTGCTCCTTCACCTGATTGTTCAGCACTCAGCTCAGCGGGACTTCACAGAGTCGACTCGCTGCTGCTGATTGGCTTACTGCCTCTGCATAATGTGACCTGGCTGTCTTCATATTTGAGTCTCTCCATTGAATCTGAATCCAGAATTAAATCTGCTTGGAGACAGATCCAAAATGGTGATGATGTGTTCAATCTACATACAGACTTGGATTAAAAAAGTTATCAGGCCCTCTGCTAATGAATCAGAACTAAAAAATGTCACTGTCTTTATCTTTGAAGGGTTCCTGGTGAAAACTAAAGTCATCTGCAGACTTCTGCAGGTTTCCATTTCAGAATCACTTTGAGTCACTGAATGATCCTTTACTTAACTGTGTGAGAGTAAATATGAGACATTTATGTCTTTACACAGAAAGTTATTGCCCAGGGTATGTCACGTACATCACGTTAACTTACGTATGTAGCTTCAGTTACCTAACAGACGTATTTATTTTAACCCAAACCACGATCTTTCCCTAAAATCAACCAAGTAGTTTTGAAGGCTAAACCCTACAAAACTATGACTTTTTACATCGTATTGATTATACTGTACGGTATGCTGTGTTGTACAGTGTTGGCTCACATTGTAAACGACAGTGAGCGTTATGTGTGATAATCCATCGTTCTCTTTCATGTAGTGTGTCATAGTAGACGAAAACGGACGCCACGTCTGGGACGCCTCACGACGTCCCAACAGAAAGTCTAGCATGTCTGATTTTCTTTTTGTCTTCCACAACTTCTCTCGTCACAGCCGTCACTTTGACCAATAGGAACACAGAGTGATCTGCTGCGGTGGAAACTGCAGGACAACAACAGCCCAGCCTTTTAGATATTTCCTGTAGGGACGATAGCACACAGAGTAAAAAGGAAACAGCAGAGGCACTTTATCAACCCGCTGAGTACTGCCATTAGCATCAAGCTAGCAAAGAATGTTCTTTCTTCATAATGGAGGATATAAAGGAATAAAAGGGCCTTTACTCAGCACAGCTACAGAGACTACCAGCTGCATTTCAAACACACTACATTAGAAACACGACGTTATCTATAATTCTGTTTTTAGTTTTAATCTGCTCCCGTTTGTCCTGTTGAATTTAATGCATCGCGCCGTCATTTCATACTCATCACTTCCTGCATCTGTTTCAAATTAAAAGTCCATTATAACTTCAGCTGAGAGAATCCCTTCATTTTCTAAAAAGGCTTTTATTGTGAAACATTTGCAGGAACTTCCTGTGGAGGATTCAGTGACTTGTAGTTTTCATGTGGTACTTCAAATGCAGCTCCGCCCATCTGGTGACACTTTTTATGTTACTATAATAACAGTTGGGCTGGAACGTGAACAGACACAGTGACTGAAATAATAATAATAATGATAATAAAAATAGGACGAGAATAATCTGATGACATCACACACATTGTGAAACATGACCGGGGATAACTGGTCGTTCACCAACATGTAGTCTGTCACGTCTGTCGGCCAAGTCACGTAAAGATTTTCTGACTTCACAATTGCCTAATCTGACAGTGACTGTTGGAACAGACAAAAATGTTGTGTAGTCTGAACCCAGCATTGATATATTTATATAACAGAACCAATGCCAGCAGATGTCATGGCAGCATCAGTCACTACTGGTGTGATAACACCACAGACTGTATAAAAATACGGACATAGTCACTGTGACGTCACCCATTGGTTTCTGAGGAGCGGGTTTAAAGCTCAAAGTAGGCGGCTCTGGCCGTCACTGTCTTGGCAGTGCCTGACTCCGCCCAACTCCCGGCCAATCAAAAATGGGCAAAGAGGCGGGCCAAATGAAGCCTGGTTGCTTAAACACGCCCACCTCGCTCGAAGCTGCTAAGTTAGCTAAGGCTAACAAGCTAGGCTAACAAGCTACGCTACTTTGGCTAGCCCTGTGGTGTTGGCTGCTCCTGCTCATGCTCCCGCTTGGTGCCAGCTCCCTCACGAAACAAAATGTCCAAGAGGTACAAGCACAGCTGAGAGGTCAGGTTCAATGACTTGCAAATTAGCTGAGATGACGCCTAGCAGACAGCCAGCGGCTATTTAGCCACCCGTGATGGCGCCACCTGTCACTCAAAGTGACCACACCCTTAATTATGCGCAACTTTAAGCCTTAATAAAATTAAAACAGATGAAAAAATTCACCCCCCTGTACAGTTGTCATGAAAGGGGAAATTAGCTATAAAGACCAAAACCGTTTTTTTGTACCAGGCTGTAAACATGTTTATTTCTGCTGTAAAGTTGAACATTTAAACATGGGGGTCTATGGGGATTGACTCGCTTCTGGAGCCTGCCTCAAGTGGCCATTCAACGAACTGCAGTTTGCGGCACTTCTGCATTGGCTTCACTCGTCATCCCTGGAGGTTGCTGCTTGGATAACGCAAAACATTACTGTCCTCATTGTGTCTAAACAAGAAGAGTTTAGGAATAAAACTGTGAATCTATGCGACATGTTACTGTGCACACAGCTTGTCCTGCTGATCATGATCAGTGTTTGGTTGACAAAAAAACCCCACAGACTGTGTTTATCATGCTGCACCTGCAGACACAGGTGGGTGGTGCATGAGCCTCAGCTGCAGCCAAACAGAAGAAACCACACAGACACACTGTGTGTGTGTGTGTGTGTGTGTGTGTGTGTGTGTGTGTGTGTGTGTGTGTGTGAAATCTGGGCTTGCTGAACATAATTGCTTTCAGTGTACAAATTGACCTAAACATCCATCCTTGATTGTAAACCCCCTCCACACACACACACACACACACACACACACACACATCCCTCCAGATCCCAACAACAGGCTTTAAATTATTAAAAGGGAACTAACTGCTTTTATAATTGTTGTGCACATTTCACTGTTGAGTCTGACGGTAAACACACAGCACACATCTGGAGCTGTATGCATGGATTCTATAAAATATTCATACAGTTCTTAATGGAGGAGAACAACATTTTAATTTGACCTTATTTTTCAACCCCTGAATGTTAAACAGTTTACTTTAATATTATAAAATATTCAGGGACTTACTGTTAACACTAGCTGAATGTTAAAACTGTTATGGGTTCATTATGAGCTCTCAGGGTTCACTAAGAGGCTTCTGATCTTTGCCACTGACACAAAACACTAACCCATTAAAAAACCCTCCATGAACAAATCCACTAAAAAGGAATTAATCAGAGTTTAAAGGAGAGTTTAAGAACATTTTAATAAGTCTGTCTTGAGTGGAGTTATTGGACCTGAGGAGATCACTTCCCAACATGATGACAGTGTGAGAGATGGAGGACAAAATTAAAAATAATTCAAGGCTTTGACACTCGCTGAACTTGAACATGTGTTTCTACACAGAATGAGGACTCATTTCCACTGCGCGGTCATGATCGACTTGACGCTCGCTTTTGGTACCACAAACTTTTCTTATGTGCTTCCATGTGAGACGGGCCATCATCATCTTCAACACGTCACAGCATGGATCTTTTCAATGGAAACCAACACAGGAACGTCTGTTATTCGTCAATTAATCCTTTGCTAAGTCCCACCCGTCGAACGAAGACTGTGCTCAATAGATTAATGCAATCAGTTGAGATTTCCTTCATATACAGGCTGGTTTTGTGGATTTCGAGCTGAACGTTGTGCCTGGCGAAAGTGTATTAATGATAATCGTTACCTGGAGAGGTTGGAAAAAGATATACGTTTCTTCCCTGTTTCAAAACCAAAATTAAACCCTGAAAACTGTAGGGTTAGCTAGCTAGCTACTGAAGATATAGCCTACTGAATGTATACACATGCTGCTTTTGCTTTGTAATGATTATAACAGTGAAACAAAGACCGACCCTGCTGTACAGGAACCAGTGAAGGGAAGCAGGGAAACTTTGCTCATATTCAACCAGCTGTGTGTCATCACAGTGTGTGCAGATGAACGTTGTTTGACTTACCCTGGAGATCCATGCCCGTCCGGCAGTGGAGGTCCGAGAGCTGGTGGCCCCAGGGGGAGCAAAGTTTCCCTTTATATTCATTGTCTTGTGTGGCGATCAGCAGTGATGTGGTGGTTCACTTTTACACTGTGATCTGTAGCCTATAGTTCGGCTTTAGCTTCTAACTATCTTTGTCTTTTTAACCTGTTGTTGCTGCTGAGTCAGTTTGACATCCTGGATATATCCTTCAAACACAGATTGTAGACCCCTCTGTCTGCTTCTCTCTGGAATCACTCTTTCATTTGTCCCATGTTGCTTCCGTGACAATTCTCCCTAACCGATTGGCGATCTGCAGGGTTTTAGTACCTCGAACCTCAACTGAGGTGGTACCAAAACAGTACCAGGTATTACCCACAACTTCTGACAATAAAAAAAGATTTCAAGTGAGTTGAGCTGAGCCGTCCTGTGCAGTGGAAATGAGGCTGTAGTACATTTAGTCCTCCATCTCTGACAGTGTAGTCGTGTTAAGCAGAGATCACTTCACAGCCAGTATGGACACGAGACATGATAACACACACCATCTAGAGAGGCACTCAGAGCGTGCAGACCTCTGCCAAGGCACAACGACTTTTCATACAATGTTAAAATGAAAAATACTCTGTGTATCCGCCCTCTGATTTGGATACGCACCAGATTTAATGGGTTCTTTGGGCTCATGCTGCACCCTTCCACAAAGTTTCATTAAAACCACATCATAAGTTTTTCTGTAATCCGACTGACAAACAAACTGGACCAAACTGAAAACATAACCTCCCTCACAGACGTAATAACTGTTCAGTGTCCGTATTGCATAAATATAGACTGGAAACACCGGTCTTCTGAGGTAAAACATAATGTGTAAGAGCTGTATAGAATAATGAGGATGCTGAGCTGAAGATACAGAAAACAACAAACTGCTCTGAGGAAGCTTTCCCATCAGAGACCTGAGCCTGAACCTGACAACATTTCACCCCAAAGTCCAGTTGGTTTGATTAGTGTCAACACTGTGTACCGTACCCTCGCCGTGATTTGTCGAAAAGGTGGTCTCTCGTACGGTTCACGTGTACTTTATGGTTGTAGTTTACGGTAACTGTTAAGACTAAGTTAATTAATTAACGCATTAATACAAAGAGCGGTTGGTGAGTAGAGTTGAAAAGGAATTTCTCAATGCCAAAGTCTCCTCTGAAATCTGCATATGTCCGCAACATGTGTCGAGCTCATCCTATGAAGTCCACGGCCATGGGTGATACAGCAGGAGGGCAGGTGAGACGTCATTCTCCCAGTGTCTCTATTATATAAACCACAGGAGGCATGATGTGAAGGTCGAAATGTTGCGTAGATGATGACCCAAGTGTTCTCGGGTACATGACAATAACTAATGTGAAGGGTGAAAGAGGGGGGCGATCATCCTCAGGCAGGGTACCAATGAATCGTACCTAGGGGCTGGGCAATATGTCGATACTGTATCATAACTGTTTTACAAGACTAGATACACTCGACAAGATGGCAGCGGCTGGTTCTCGGATATTTTGTCTTCATTTTTGAACAGTGGGAGGAAGCGGAAGACGTGTAGCGCCCCCCTCAGGCCAATCACTGTCATTCTGCTACAATCCAAGACTTTAAAGGGCCATTCCACCAATTAACCCCACCAGGATCAGTGAGATTATCAAGGTTGTACCACTCAGTCTGTTGTGTAACAGCTGTTGTTACCATAGAGCTCCACTGTTGTTAGAAACACACCTATGAGCCACACACTGTCAGTGGGTGACATGTTCCTCCATAATGAACACACACACTGTAGTTTATTTCTAATTAATCCCACATACACCATCCTGCTGCTATAAATACTCAGCAGAGCACTAAATGTGGATTATTCCACCACTGAAAGTAGTCCCCTACAAATGAACTTTATCAGTCTGTTTGTCTGATAAAACCTACAGTGAGCAGCTGGTTTAGGAACAGGACCTTAGGTTTAACCAATCCTCTAAATCACAGCTCAAGGTAAATCAAACTGCAGGTAACCATAGCAACAGCATGGGTTAAACTAATCCAATGGCGTGGGTTACTCTAACTTCAATCAGTCTTTCCAATAACAGACTCCACTTTACCTTCTTTACACAGTCCATTATTCCACTGCCTCCTCCTGCATCTCCTTCACAATCATGACTGTTTTTAATGCTGCTTTGGTGGATGCCTCTAACACTACAATACCCATGAGCCTAAGCTGCTGTTGCCATGGCAAAGAAGCCAGTCAGAGATGTGAATCAGTGCTGCAGCTTCATTGAAGAATACGAGAATGCAAAACGAAGCCACTGCTGCTAAATTCATCCAAAAGTAAAACAGTTTAAACTGCTGATGTTTAATCCAGTGTCCACAAAGTCTACAAAGCTCTGTGATTGGCTGTTTGTTACTGAAATGCACCCTGGGAGTTGTAGTTCACTTCGCTCTGTTACTTTTTTTTTATGTCCACTGGCCTCTTGTGTCTGACTTTTTATCACTGAAACAGATATTTACACAGCTGTTCATCATCTGTGTTCTTTGAGTTTCATGACCATCAGAGACTTGAAGTGCTTCAGCTCTCAGTCACTACACATCGATTATGAGGAACCACAAATCATATTCATGTGGGATTTTTGTGATTTCAACATTATGTTGTAGTTTAAAAACATTCTGGACTTAAAGAGTCTTTTTGCACATTTTCACCCTTAATTTTCCCATCTCAGGACACCTTGTTGTGCAGCAATGCCATCAGGATAGCAAGGAATGCAAGTGTGTGTGTGTGTGTGTGTGTGTGTGTGTGTCCTCACCTGTCCAGGCTGAGTGAGGATCGGGGGATTCCTGGGTAAAACAGGGGTTTCAGGTCATTAATCAGAGCATCTCCTGCCGCCCTCTGGTTCCACCTCTGGGCCAACCGAGAGATCTTACTGTCAGACCTGACGCACACACACACACACACACACACACACACACACACACACACACACACACACACACACATACGAACACACACAGCAGGAGAAAGGGGTTGATGAGAACCTGAAAATAATAAATCCACAGTTGAAAAAATCCACTCTGAAGAGAAAAATTAAAGTTTATCCCCGACAGGTGTTTCCAGGTGAACTCACACCAGATCGAGAGGAAACAGATCCGAGAGAACAAGAAGAGGACGTTCAGAAAGTTCTCACACCTTCTGTCTACCTCCCCGTGCTCACAGTCCAAACATCCAACGCTCACAGTAAAATATTAAAAAAAAAATCTGAATTTCTTCTCTGGTGTTTGTTAAGAACAACCTCCTCCAGGCTCCGTCGTGTCAAACTGTCCCCGGAGACACTTCACAGCATCGTCACCATGACAAACACCGCACGGCTGTGACAGGATGAATTTCATCAAGAATCTGATCGTTTCATCAAATGTCCCCTGCAAGCTGACATTTCTCTTCCTTCTCCGAGAAGAACAGCAGCGACTGTAAGACTCAAAGCCGCAGTCTGACTTCACGCTGGACTGCAGCAAAATTCAACAAAGAACAGACGTAGCTCCCAGCAGTCCCAGCTTGGCTTAAACTGGGTCCCAGTGCACCTGAACCGGTGGACAATCCTGCACCAGAACACCAGATACAGAACTATAACAACCAGATGAGACACCTGTCGGATCCAAACTGAGCCGCAAAAGTTGCTTCAAAGCCGCAAAATAAACCTGCTGGGTGATTTTTAAGATTCGGTCACAGTTTCCACAGATTTTAACCCATAAAGTGAAAATTCTGCCGTCAGTAATACTCACTGGACAGAGTGGAGATAAATGAGGATCCTCCGGAGGAAGTACAAGAGGCTGTTCAGCAGCAGATCTACCCCAGCATCTGAGTCTCCTCGGCTGTGTTAAATCTCTCTGTCTGATGCCTCCTGGCTGCCTCTGGAGCTCGGGATCATCTCCAGAGGGGGGGCAGAGACGCCGGCAGCCCCCAGATGTGATGCTCGATTCTGGGTGTGTGTGTGTGAGTGAGAGTGTGTCTCTAACTGCTCCTACTGTGGAGCTCCAGCTCTGGCTGACTGTACTGAACACCTGTTCACCACCGGCGAGCGCATCGCGACACATCGGCACACACACACACACACACACGAGTGGATACACACACACAACACACTCTCAGCAAGAGAGTGAATGAGTGGTGGAGCAAGAGAGAAGGAGAGGCAGGATGAGAAATAATGAGATAGAGATGTTTGAGAAGAAGAGGCGGATAGCTTTGTGTGTGTGTGTGTGTGTGTGTGTGTGTGTGTGTGTGCCTGTCATATCACTGGGCACACCAACATATGCACACACACACACACACACAGAGTGTAAACCCCGGTGGAGGAGGGGCAGCAGCTTCGGGCTTTGAAAAGAACAAACAGCAGAGCGAGGGGAGGTGACAGTGTGAGGAGCAGGAGATTAAATTCACTGGGATGCTTCAGAGGAAACAACAGTCACTGCAGCAAAATAAATATACAAATATAAAAAGGCTATAAAATGTAATAAAATCAGGGGATCCCAGTAATTTCAGCTGAATTATTCTCCCTGTGGAGAGTCACAGGATGTGCATGTGTTTGAGTCATGGCTTCCTGTTACACAGCTGAAATGGTGACTGATTATGATGTTTAATTATTGTCTTCATTTTTGATTAATGTGTCTTTTATTTCCCTCTTCATTGATTAACTGTTTGGTCCTGAAAATGTTCTGCTCAGAGTCTGGTGAAGCCAAAGTGTGTTAGTTTAAAATGATGCTTGTTAGCTGCTCGCCTGGTTACGTTTCAAACATGGTGCATTTGGTTTTATTGATAATCTTTACTGTTTATATCGTATTTTATTTCCCAACACTTTTCTCTCTGGAAAAACAAACTCTCATCTCATTTTTTCTTAAATAAAAAACAAACAAAAGCAGAACATCTTCACACTGGAGAAGCTGCAGCCAGAGAGTGTTTGGTGACCTCATGGTGACAGTGTTGTTAGTAATACTGCAATTATACAATGGTTACCAACAAAATAAAGGATGTCACTGTGTCAAGATGTCAAGTTAATTTTTTTTAAGAAAAACAAAATAGGATGTTCAACATGAGGCCTCTCCTTTTAGTCCCCGCGCTCTTTTATCTCAGTGAGTTTTAGCGCTGCATTTGAAATGCTATCCATTTAGACATGGTCAAATGTTAATGTTTTGCCTTTTTGTAATTTTCTGTTAGCTTTACTGACAAACAACCAGCTAGCTGCATTAACATGTGGAAACATGGGGCCAACTGCCCACTTCTGCAGTCTCTGCTGGTTAGCTGTAGCTTTTTCTACAGTGGCGGCGCGCAGCAGTGCAGCGGCTTCTCAGCTAACGGCGACTGGCGTATTTACTAATTTGGGAATGTGTATAGTGAGGTACAGTTCAACTGAACTTTTCCAGCTTGCTGTTCCTAGCATAGTGATCAAACCAGAGTTTAAAGCAGGGTTGGGTGGGAGCTAACGTTAGCTAACTAGCTGCACCGCCGTGAAACAACGTGCAATGAGGTGCTAAAATCTTCAGTGCATTATCAAGACAGAGAGATGGCTGAGAAACAGCCACAGAGGAGAAGGTCCGACAAAGAAAAAATTAAAACTAAGGGATATGGATAGCGTCAGTAGCAACTGTGGTGACATATGCTAATGCTAACCGTTACTAGCTTTAGGTAACGTTATATCACTTGCTGTGCTATTCACTCTGAACGCTGTACAATATTTGCAAATGATTTTATTGACATGAAGATCTAAAAACACAAGTTTGTTAGTGCAGTGGAGTTATTTAGATTAATGCAGGTGACCTTGCCCTATTATTGATATTTAATAATATTCAAGAGGGCTAACGTTAGATAGTGTTTTATACTAATGGCCCTAATTGGCAAAAAATTAGATTAGAAGATTCAAATGCTGTCACTGACTTCATGACTCTTCCTTCTTTCATAGTTTCCTTGTTTCCTTCATCTCAAATTCAGTGGGTTTTTCCTGAATGGGTTTCTGGTTAGAAGTCTGAAATAAGGTCTGAGGTTCACACAGGCTTTGGCGCCTTTCATGATTTGTTCTACGACATAAAATACATCAGAAAACAACTGTGAATTTTGAAGCGTTTACATGTCTTGAAAAAGGTGGTTGCTAACAAGTGGCTCACTGAGACTATAGAGATTAAACTTAGACTTGTGTAAAGCAGCAAATATTCTTCATAAAAAAAAGAATATCAACACTGCTATGAATCATTCAGAGAAACACTTAGAGATGGATTACAGGGTCAGAGGTCGCCTGTATACCTCAGTAGTTAGTTAGTAATCTGCACACAAACATAAAGTCATAGTGATACAAATTAGTGAGACTTTAGAGGCCAAAGGTCAAACTTGAAGTTTGAACCTGCAGTGTTGGGAGAGTGTCGACCAGTGGATTCTCAGGTATCTCTGAGCGACCTGCTGCACCTCATATTTACTGCTCTGCACCACCGCCAGTGGAAAACTACCAACCTCAATGACCCTACTAATGTCAACACACACACACACACACACACACACACACAAGATAAATCAGACTTATTGAATGAAGAACTGAAGTGACAGAAGTTCCTAAATGTTTCAGGGTGTGCAGTAAATGTTCTTCAGATCGTTTGGCTTCATTTTCAAACCAAATAAAACACGGTGAGTGAGTGAAGTGTGTCAAGCTGCCTGTTAAACCGAACAAACACTGACTCCTCTCAACTTCTGTCATTTTAATGTTTTCAGTAGTTACATGTATACAGAATAAAACTGCTCAGCTTTTGCCTGGGTCCAGACTTTTGAATCTGCCCGAGTGGCCCTCAGTTGGAGTTGACTGATTCTGGTATTGTCAGATCAAACAGCAGTTCCTTGGTTAAAAGTTAAAAACAACCAATGAGCGCTGCAGGGGTGACTAAAGATTGACCAATCACTGCCATGGGCAGGACTAACACTATTGTCACGTGTTATTAAGCGGTGTGCTGGAGCCAGTAAGGAGTAATAACAACGATAGCGAGCGAGATAAGACTATCAAAACTGTTCTAAGTTGACGTGTCTTTTCAATTATTGTAGTTTTGATATTGTGTTTTTTTTTCTCTTGACTTGGCTCTGCTCCACTCTTGGAACCCCGACAAAACAGAGATGCTAGCATGACCAGCTTGGTAATGGTGTGGACCTACAGTGGACTATGGCTGTCACTTTTTATTTGAGTTCCGGACATGAGGTGAAAAGTTCATGTTCGAGCTGTAATTACTTGTGCCAAATGTCGGCTGTAGTCTCTATAGGTGCATCAGACAACTTGATGTAGTTTGCCTTGTGATCCAACAGAGGGCGCTCTAAGAATTGTTGAATCATGTTGACCTATTGCATGCCCTACTGACCTATCATTAAACGAAGCTGATGTTAATGTGTTGTTTTGCTACGAAAGTGCAGGACAATAGCGAGCAAAGCCGTCCTGAGCGGACAATCACAACACCAAAACATCTGAGAAGCATAATTTATTCGAACGTATTACGGGTCATTTTAAACTCGTTCGACCTTGATTTTCTGAAAAAGTGACAGCCCTACAGTGGACTTGACATAAGATTCAGGTGGATATGCAGGTCTTTAGTGATTGATTAGGAAAATTCCTCTCGCCCATGGAAATCAAATCCAGTGAACGCCATGTCAGATATTAGATGGAAACAGTTCTCTCTGTCATCAGGCAAATACAGCGTCTTTGCTTGTCAGCGTCCTTAAATGAAAGTTCAGGTGTTGAAGGAGACAAGTCTTTTTGTGGTCTGCGTGTCATGATCTCTATAATTCTTGAAATCCAGAAACAAATGTTTTAACTTCACCTCCATTCAAGATTTATTAAATATTTCTTTATCAACTTCAAAGCACTGAAATTCAAAGATTTGTTCAGCTTCAAAACTGTTACAATCATGTACAGAGCAAAAATAAATAAATTATCTAACTGTATCAAAAAGCTGTTTAAAATCAGAGAAAGTCAAAATGATTTGAGAGGAATTTATACAGAATACAAAGGCAGTTACTGATTTGTGTTGTTTTGTTTGGTTTATTGGAATTGATCTGTTTTGATTTGAATGTTTTGTTTTCATTTAAATTGAATGATTTGATCGAGGTGTGTCAATGAAAACTGGGGGCGGAAAGTTGTGATATTCATGTTTAATTTATTAATCCATTAACATAAATAAATAAAAAATCAATAGCACTTGATATGTAATCACTATTTCATTTAGGACATGAAATACTTAAGAAAAGTAGAAATAAATAAGATTTTTTAAACACTGAATATCAAACACAGACCACCACAAAACTAAATTCTAACTCATGTCAAGTAAATAGATAATTAATATCAGCACCACTTCTTTCACTGCTTTCTGTCCAAACACTGCACTGTACCAGCCACACAGCGCAGACATATGTGGCCCTGCTGTTTTTTTTTTTAAAGGGCCACTGTGTAAAATGGGTTGAAAACCGTTGAAAACAGTGACATCAGTGGTCAAATTCTAGATTGCAGGGCTCACTCGCTCACCCCTCCCGTCGGGTAAATGACGGTGGCCTCGTAGGGACAAAAAGCCTTGCGCAGACACGAGTTTTTCAGGAGTAGGTCTATCTAGCGACGAGGTGAATGTTTATTTAGAAATCTAAACCATGTTACGATATTGTAATGAATCCCTCACGAGCAGGAGACCAGAGGAGCGTTCGGGAAAAAGGCCAGTTTATTTGAGCACTCCAAAAACTCCGGTAACACTCCAGGGGGTAAAAGACTCCGTCCCAAACTCTGACTCTTCTAGCGTAACACACACACTTCATACACACATACTCGTTTACAATACCTAGCGGGGACCCCCTCCCCTCTCTGCTCCACCAATCTCCAGCCCGCACACTGACTGACAGCGTAGCCGGTAAACAGAGCTCAGCTGTTTATTTAGCCTAGCAATATCTCCGGACTATAGTAGCTGCAATGGACGACTTTGAACGCGATTTTGAAGAGTTTCTTGTAGCGGACACAGACCCAGAGCCATACCTGTTTGAGCCGGAGCATACAGATGAGGAACTCCATGTGTTTGATGCTGAGCGGGCGAGAAGAGAGGCTGAATGCACAGAATGGGATTCGGTGCTACTGCTACCATCGTTGGGGAGATATATCATCAGGAGGAAAAGCGCCGCAGAGAGTGCATCACAAGGAGTGAAGTTGCGTCTTCTTTTCCTCGCAGATGACGGTTCGGGTTCATTCTCTCCTGTTGCGTGGTAAGTGTGGTCCATTCGCAAACTTTATAACTAAAAAAACTTTTCACTACTCTCTATCGACGAACTACTAACACTCTCTGCTGTTTCCTCCTCCTTCTTCCTTCCTTCCGCTGTCTTCGTTGGTTCATTTATACACACGAAACGCGTTCTCTGGCTGGCTGGATTGTCCGCTCGGTCTGCCGTACATACATGGCGGTGCAAGATGGCGACCTCTCTGAAGCAAGGCCCTTGCTATATATATATATATATAAAAGCATAATTATAAGGCTACGAAAACCAAACGAATTTTATTTTATAGCAATTATACACTTATGTAAACATATTAATGGGTAGAATATTCAGATTCAGATTCAGATTTGACAATAAACCATGCCAAATATTACACACTGGCCCTTTAAAGACATTGATCCAAAATGTTTTATGTGTGTAAAACAGTGAATCTATAGTGTCAGTGTAAATGTCAGTGGGTCAGTGATTATGGAGCTGCTCATTAGACTGACAGCTCTGGGTAATAACTGTTATCAAAACTGACACCACTGAAAGAGAGCTGCGACGCTGCTGCACTGATGCTCTGCACCATCTTTAAGTATCAACTGAAAAAATCCAGCAATTTATTCAACAAAATTCTTAAAATTAAGAACAAGCAGAAGCCGACAGCGACTGGAGCAGCCTGCAAAGCACACTGCAACTCAAAGTATCAGATGGGCCTCAGAGCGAAGTCTGAATACATAAATATAATTTAGTACATGAAAAGTCTCAGTGTTCTCCTGAGACAGGAGGAAACAGTGCATTTGTTGGGGACTATTTTCAGCGGTGGATTAATCTATGTTTGGCGCTCTAACGAGTATTTGTGGCAGCAGGACAGTGTGCGTGGAGTCACAACAAACTACTGTGTGTGTGTTCATGGTGATGAAGGAACATGCCAGGCGGTGTTACAGTGTGGCTCAGGATGTGATTTTAAAAACAATGGCGCTCTGCACACACTATACTTTTTAGTGGATACATTTACTGCTGGTTTGGGTCTGAACATGAGGCAAAATCTCAAATATCTCCAGACTTGTCAGCGCATCATTTCAGCTGCGTCAGGAGTTACAGCTCCACTGAGCCTGCAGCAGCCAGCTGAGGGAGAGAACCGCCCAGGAGAAAAGAACGCCAACAAACAATAACACTGTTTTGACATCACAAACAACTCCAAACAATTAATGTGCCAACATCCCGCCAGCCTCTGCCGAGGAGACGAGCTGAGCCGCAACCAGCGGCAACGGCTGCTCATTGGCTCAGCACTGTTTCCATGGTTCCCATTGAAGACCAACAGGTGAAGAAGAGAGGCGGGGGGCAGGGACAGAAGAGAGGGAAGAATACTATGAAAGGCTTTGGCCGTTTTATACCAATACACAGACACTTAAATTCCCTCATCTGAATATCTGTGTTGCGATGCATCGCTGCTCAGTTATCATCACCTATGACAGACTGGTCATGTGTGTAAATACTCTGTAAGGCCCCTTTCAGACATGTTTCTCATTATGCAAATGTTTTGGCAATTTTACACATCGTCACGCAGTCTTTATGACAGACCACAAATTATTCTGTAACACGTCAACACAAGGTCAGATCCATGAAGACAGATATTATATTTAAATCTTATTTGCCTCAACAGAACTACAGTATATTACATGTATTACTGAATCGTTAGAATCTCTTCAGCACAAAGAAAATAAGTTTGAGACCTGCAGACATGATAATTCAGACAGATATGTTTTTTGCAACTTAAAAAAGGAAAACTGTGATTTTTTTGTTTGATGTTGGATTGTACTGATTTTTTTACTCTTTCAATATTACAAATTTTGGAGGTCCCTGGGGGGTGGAGCCTATCCCAGCTGACACTGGGTGAGAGGCAGGGTTCACCCTGGACAGGTCGCCAGACTATCACAGGGCTGACACATAGAGACAGACAACCATTCACACTCACATTCACACCTACGGACAATTTAGAGTCACCAATTAACCTGCATGTCTTTGGACTGTGGGAGGAAGCTGGAGCACCAGGAGGAAACCCACGCTGACACGGGGAGAACATGCAAAATCAGCAAAGAAGGGCTCCCCCAGAAGGAGTTGAGCCAGGAGGTAACCAAAAGGGCTCCCCCAGAAGGAGTTGAGCCAGGAGGTAACCAACACTAACCACTGCACCACAGTGCCAACGCCAATCTGGACGTCTGCAACTCCTTTCCCAATCTTATGAAGACATTTCTGACAATAATAACGTCCTCAATACTTAATTTTCTTAAACAAGCAATGAAAAGCAGTAAGAAAGTTTCACCATTTTTTTGTGTTGACATCATTGTGTTTATGTCGCTGCACTGGCATTATAAAAAAAATAATCTTGATCTTTGAGAATCTTAGAATTACCACCTCACGGTTGTGCGCCTCCGCCCACCAGTCCAGTGTCTCTGACAGTCTCCATCCATGTCAGTGAAAACATGGATGCTTCACACACAGAAGATCTATACAATCAGCACAGTTTCAAGATTAGAGTCACCAATTCAGTATCTGACCAAATGTCTCCCCTTCTGTTCCTGAGATATGACATTGAGTAACGGCCAGAAAAGTGTTTCTGCATTACATTATGATGTCACAGTGTATCACTTCATCGATCTATCCTATTAGGCATTGGTGTATGAATTCTTGAGTAATGGCTGAAACATGTTTTGTGAGGTCATAGTGAACTTGGAGCTTTGACCACCACATTCTAATCAGTTCATCGTTGAATCCAAGCAGACGTTTGTGCCAAATTTGAAAAAACTCCCTCAAGGCCTTTTTGAGATATCGTGTTCATGAGACCTTCACAGAGACCTTTGACCAGTTCTAATCAGTTTACTCTTCAGTCCAAGTGGACATTTGTGCCAAATCAAGGTGTTCTTGAGATATTGTGTTCACAAGAATAAGATAGATAGCCACGGTGACCTTGAACTTTGACGACCAAATTCTAATCAGTTCATCATTTAGTTTGAATGAAATAGCCAAAGAAATTCCCTTGAAGCGTTCTTGAGATGTTGTATCATGAGAGTGGGGCAGACGGACGTACAGACGAACAAAGGTACATATGTATCACCACTCAAAACATAATGCCTTCAACCATGGCTTTTGTCTGCACTAAAAAGCAGAAGTATTTTTTTCTGCGTTGGTAGATGTTTCTCTTTTCTACGGGAAAAAAAACCCAGAGTCACACGAAAATAACGTATGAACTGTGCATCATATTTTAGAAGTTTGTTTTGTATCAAAGTAATTTGCAAAACACCAAAAACTCAAGATAAATGTTGTGCAGTAAAAGGTTCAATCTACCGCTTTGAAATGTAGTGAATTTAAATACAAAACTGTTTTAAAGTACTTGAGTAAATGTACTTTACTCCCAACAATAAGCAGTGCTGCAGTGCTGCAGGACCAACTCTATCTTGCTGTTTTTCTCCAAACTTTATTGTATAATCTTCATTTTGCAAGAAGCCAATCAGAACGAGAGGAGATAAAGAGATGAGGAGGAGATGTGGAGGTGTGGAATCTGTCTATCTCCTTTTTCACATCCTTTATTTGTCTGTGATGTTGCTGCTTTTCTGTTCCAGTGAACAGGATGTTCTCCACAGACAGGTTAAAGAAGAGGTCATCTGGAGGCTGTTTTTGGTTACTATGAAACTGAAGAAGAGTGAGGAAAGGCGGGGGAGACTCAGTGATGAGTAAGTGCTGGCTGATAATGTGTCAGTGACTGTACTCAGGACAGTTTAACTGTGTTGTGTCGTGACCAGACAAACTGTGCATGTTCAAGCGAAAACATTTTACCTTTGCCGACACTGAGCATCTTTTAAGATGTAGTGTGGCATGCTGCTTTTTTCTGCTGGGGGGCCACTGCCATTGGGGAGTACTGTTGCGATGAGGAGGGGTACTTGGTCTGCAACAGTGTTTGGGTGGGTGGAACATGTCAGGTGGTGTCCACATGAATGCCAGAACCAAAGTTTTCCCAGCAGAACAATGCATTGGAACAAATTTAATCAAAGTTATTCACTTCATCCGTCAGTGGTTTGAATGTTTCTGCTGATTGGTGTGTATATATAAACTAAGCACAAAAAGTAAGGCTATCTGTGTTTGGTAATTTCCTCTTTGTTATAACAACGCTTCTTGGCAATAAATCTTATACCTTTGGAAAGCCTGTTAATTTCCCGTTTAAATGGTGCCACATTTGTAAGGAACATGCATTTGTGGGATGAGCAGCAGAGCTGAGTATGTGAGTTGCGCCCATGAAAAATTTGCCAAATCTTCTCTGCCAATGCCAGACAGCTTTTTTGCTGTTGAGTCTTGTTTGGTGGATTGGATGATTAAAGTCTGAGGACACACGACATATTGGCAATTTAACAATTTATTCATTTGACAAACAGGAGCCTCAGTAGCGTATGGAAGAACCATACACTGCTCACACACTGCAGTGGGATGGCATGCCATTCTTCAACCAGCAACAGAATTCAACACGACTTCTGACATAGGACAAATGATGGACGCTCAGGTCACCAACTCAGTGTAAAATAGGCAAGTTATAAAGCGTTAGCGTGCCAAATAACCATTACGTCCTGCACCGATGACATCGTCCTTGTCTGTGACCATAGACTGTAAAAATAATGGACATAGCTACCATGATGTCATCCACTGGTTTGTGGACTCCCATTCTGAAGCCTCGAATCTGGCATCATGGCTGTCGCCATCTTTGATTTTTGGAGCTAGAAGTGACCATATTTGGTCGAGAGGGAGGAGCTGTGGAGGGGTGAGTTGTGGATCTGACAGAGAAGCTGAGAAAACTGTCGGCAGACAGCCTGTCGCTCGAAGTGTACGCCTTTATTTATGTGTAACTTTAAGTCTGAAGGAAATGTAAATGGGTGAGTTATATAGAAATTAACCCCCTGTACAGAAACCAAAACGGTTTTTGTACCAGGCTGCAAACATGTTTATTTCTGCTGTAAAGTCGGACATTTTAACATGGGGGTCTGTGGGGACTGACTCGCTCCTGGAGCCGGCCTCAAGTGGCCATTCAAAGAGCTGCAGTTTTTGGCACCTCAGCGTCAGTTTCATTTTCCAGCCCCAAAGGGGGCTGCTCGTCAGGGACACATCAGGAGTCTGGCAAAGTAGAAAACAAATAAGTTCACACACCGAGCAGCCTCCATTTAGATGTTTAAATCATTTATTTAAATGTGTCCCTGACCATAAATATTCTATATGAATTAAAATATATTTATAGTATATTTTTGCATCTAGGTGGGTGCATTCATGCTCCCCCAAAAGCAACTGTGTGATTTAACCACTGGACAAAAAACAGAACTTTGTGTTTCTGATTCAGTAATTAATGTAAAAAAGTGACTTTAAATACAAAAAAAAAAGGAAAAAACTTCACATCCTAACCACATTTTATACCTAGACACATATTCATCAGACTTTTTAAACAGCTTTATTTCTGTTAACTGATTAAATTTTGTATGAAAACATTTTATCTTACAAACTTTCAGTATTCCATGTTGGGTCCAAATATACTTTCAGTATTCGTATGGCTGCGTGTGCATGTGATGTAAACATCATGTCTGAATTTTAAAAGACCTTATGTAACCCATAGTTACCATGAAGATAAAACGAGTGTCCCAGACCTTTTCATCTCATCTTCACACACGTTGAGAAACATGAGCTGCTGAATAAAAGCTGTGTGTCAATGGTAGTTATGTCAGAAACAATCAAAGTGTCTGTTTACAGGTCATTACTGTTTAATGCAGCAGAGGAGACACACACTCTAATAAACACTGTGTTTGATTTACAAAGTAAAAGTCACGCTCAGCGCTAACTAATAAGCTGTTTGGATGAAATGTTGCAGAACAAATACTCCTAACGTGCACCTTCTGTTTGCTTGATTGGCTGAGCAGTTATTGTTGTCTCGACACTCGTAACAACTTGTAGCTGTCAGGTTGTCGAGTCACGACTCAGCAGTATAGCAGAAGCAGACATAACTTTAATGGGCTGTACGATGTGTGTGTGTGTGTGTGTGTGTGTGTGTGTGTGTGTGTGTGTGTGTGTGTGTGTGTGTGTCATGAGAGAGTTTATGAGTGTGTGGGAGTTTTTCCAGCAGCACCTCGGGGAGTGTGTGACAGCGAGGAAATGACTCGCATCAATCAAAGAAATGTCGCATTAGTGTCTCCCAGGGTGTCACACAGCAACAGTTATCCTGCACTTACAGACTCCCTCTGCTCGCTGCATCTACACTACAGACCACAGCAACACTGCGACACCCAGCTACTGCTCACTGCAACGTCATAACTTCAGCTGACTGCAATGTCACAACTTCAGCTCACTGCAACGTCATAACTTCAGCTCACTGCAATGTCACAACTTCAGCTCACTGCAACGTCACAACTTCAGCTCACTGCAACGTCACAACTTCAGCTCACTGCAACGTCACAACTTCAGCTCACTGCAACGTCACAACTTCAGCTCACTGCAACGTCACAACTTCAGCTCACTGCAACGTCACAACTTCAGCTCACTGCAACGTCACAACTTCAGCTCACTGCAACGTCACAACTTCAGCTCACTGCAACGTCACAACTTCAGCTCACTGTAAAATCACAACTTCAGCTCACTGTAAAATCATAACTTCAGCTCACTGCAACGTCAAAACTTCAGCTCACTGCAACGTCATAACTTCAGCTCACTGCAACGTCATAACTTCAGCTCACTGCAATGTCACAACTTCAGCTCACTGCAACGTCATAACTTCAGCTCACTGCAACGTCACAACTTCAGCTCACTGCAACGTCACAACTTCAGCTCACTGCAATGTCACAACTTCAGCTCACTGCAACGTCATAACTTCAGCTCACTGCAACGTCACAACTTCAGCTCACTGCAACGTCACAACTTCAGCTCACATTAACTCTCTACATCAGCTAACTGCAATTCAACAACTTCACCTCACTGCATCCAATTGAAAAAAAGAGCTACAACAAAATGTCAGAACAATAGAAAGGCCAAACTCAACAAACTCTCTTTGTGTCTGAAGAAGCAGAAACTTGAGAAAGCATTCTCTTGTCTGAAACTCGTCCAATGTCCTGGTTCCTGCTAATGTGTCGCATCAAACTGTCATTAAGCCATGAACTGAGCGCTGACAGGATTAGTCACCTCCCCTCACTTCAATGTGACTGTAAGAAAAGTGACTGAAAGAGCAAAAGAAGGAAATTGACAGTGACTAACGTTTGTTGGAGTTAATGTCATTCACAAAGAGCTTTTTGTCCTGAGGTCATAAGGTAATGGTTTTCAAGAGCCAAGGTGCTGAAAAACTCCACTTTTCTGAGCTGTCTTTATGAACGCTGCTCTCACAGAATGACAGAAATAAAGAACCTTTAGATAAAAGAAATTGGAATGGCTGGATGGTGACGCTATGGCTTTGGCCTATACCTTTTTGGTTGTTATTATAATCAGTTTTTGAGCACTTGGGTACATTTCTATTGTCTTTTTGTTAAAACTTATTTTAACGTTAAATGGATGATTATGATTATGAAACAATTAGAACGTTGTGTGATGCTCCTAAAGCACAGCTTTAGTGCAGCAAAGAATAAAGTTTGTACGAGTACAAGAGTTTGACATTCAACACTATTTTTCCTTCTATCTCTAACCAATAGTTAACAGTCAACAAGTACCTTTAGTTGGCTGAACTTTAAAGAAAATTGCTGCTGGTTCATTCCGCCACATGGCTCAGACACCTGCACAGTTTGTTTTGTAACTGGGTAAAAAAAAAAATGTCATGTAGGTTTAAGGATTGGTTCTTTTTTTATTATTATTTTTTAGGCATTTTTGCCTTCAATGACAGGAAAACTGTAGAAAGACAGGAGGAGAGGGGGGATGACATGCAGCAAGTTGATGGCGATGGTGATTGTTGAGTGAAGACGGATGCAAATAAATTTTATGCCGATTCGATAATTGATTATTTGTTTCAGCTCTGATCTCAGCCTTTAACACTGAAGGTAAAGTGACAGAGGGAAGGATGGGGTTAATGTCTGCAAACAGGTTACTTAGTAACCTTATCAAAATGTCAACTTAGGAATTTTTCAGATAAACTTCCATGTAACCCTATGATGATGCGTTTCAACTTGGTTCTGACTTATAGTTTTGACTAACCTTGTGCTCACCAGGCACATCTCCATACCAGAAATTTAGTAGTCGATACCAATACCATTTAAAATTTCATGATTATCGATATCCAATTCAATACCACGATAAAAAAAATGTACAATCCTTTATTAAACAAATTTAAATGTCATTATTAACCTCTGATGATCTGCCTCCAACACAACATAAGTACCACTATTTGTTAACAAGTCCTCACAGAATAAGAATATATGAATAACTCAATTTTGACAACGAACCTAATAATTCTAAGGTGATGATATTTCTCCTTCATTATTGTTGCTGTTCAGCACTTGTACATGTAAGATGTGACGGTTGGTCTTTGTAGTAGGTTATTCATCCCGCCCCTCCTCCACTGTGATTGGGCAGCTGGGTAAAAAGTGACAGTGACAATCGACCAGAGAAGCAAAAGTGCAGCGCTCATTGCAGATTAGTCATGCTGCTGCCATTTGTAGCAAATATGCAGCAAACTATTGCAAACTATTAACAAAACACGCTGGACTCAGGAAAAACACAAAGAGTCGACGTGGAGCTGTCGCTGCATCTGCACTTGTCGCTGTCTTCCATGTGCTTCCATGCTCTTCTTCTTCTTCTTCTTTTGGCACTCAACGGCAGACTAGAACACTTGTAGGCGTATGCTGCTCCGTCAGGTCTGGAAGAATTGCATCTCTGGTCAAAGTATCCTCATACAATGGGCAGTATGAAATCCTACAAATCTGTACTCCATAAATGACATTACGTACCTAATGTAAAGTTATGTAGTTAATTTAAAGTTACTGTGGTTAGGTTTAGAAGAAACATGGTGACGACGGACCTTAAATGAGTCAAAGTTTACTCAGTGTTCACATTGTTCAGAACACCAGCCTCCCGAGGAATGTCCGACCCCTACTTAAGTCCCATCAGCGCATTGGCCACACGATTGTAGCCTTCCAAATATGTGGGTTATGCACGAATCCCTGGCTCATGATTACGTGTGATAAGTACAAATTCTGACATGTTGCTTTTTGTCGGAAAATGTCAAATACATAGACACCCACAGTTATGGCATCAACTTGGTACCATCTATTCTTGTGACATCCTTTGCACTCAGTACGTGCATATCTGAGATCTGGGATTGTCTGATTGCTTGAACAAAACTCAGAAAATAAGACCCGAGCTGTAATAAAAGCAGCTATCCTTTAAGTACTCCAACTCCACTGAAGAAAAGTTTAATAGAAAAATCAGTCAAGTGACATCTCACTGGGATTAAACTGTCTTCTTGCAGACATTGAAGTCTGACAATAATACCCAAGTTGTAATAAAACTGTGCTTTAAATGTTTGCTCAGTGATCCAGAGGTAAACTAACTCGAAGCTTTCGATGTTGATAAAGGTAGGGTGGGGGTTTCTGACATAACACAACCTACTTCCAAGGTGCATGGAGAAGGGAAAGAAGTCAAAAGAGGTGAGAACTCCAGCAACACTTGCTGAAGATAAAGCTGTTCTACATACTTCAGGTGTTGCTGGACTTTTGACCAATGTTGATAAAGGTAAAATAATATTAATAAAATGCTTGTAAAAACCTGATAAGGTGTTCATATTTGCATGATTTACAGTTATATTTTCTGTGTCGCTGGTCAACATTAAACATCAAAGGAGTCAAACACTTTTAATGCACTTAAGTTGTAGAAAAAAAAAAAGTCTTGTGAGAAATGAAGGGACGACTCGTTCAGATCTATAAACTACACAACAACTGCAGCCTCGGTTTGGAGAGAAGAGAAAGAAGGGAGGGGAATGAGAGTCGAGTGGGGAGTTAGAGGAATACTGAGAGCTGGAGAATGAAAGGAAAGCTGCAGAGAGAGTGGGAGGACTGAAAGAGAGAGATGAAATCACCAGAAGAGAGAGAGAGAAAGATCCGTCTCATGAGCCGATGACTCAGAAAACTTCCAGTCACGACTGATGCTACTCTTATTGTTCCTGTGTGTGTGTGTGTGTGTGTGTTATACAGGTCATTTCAGGTTTCCATGAACGTCCTCACACACACCATCGATTCTGCTCGTGCTGAATAATAAACCTCGTAGAGATGTGTGGACGCCCCCTCGTCTCACATCGAACCACCACTTCAAACTTCACACCAAACACACTCTGCTACTGTACCTGTGTGTGTGTGTGTGTGTAGATGGTTTTCTTTCTGCATGTCTCGAGCTTGATGCAACATGTATTCAAGAGTAAACAAAAGCCCCTGATGAGCTTTAGTCTCAGCAGAAAAGCTCCCGAATCTTTAAATCCCTGTTACTTTGTGGGATCAGGAGCCCTTTCACATTACAGGTGTGAAACCTCTCTGGACCACGGTTTGGACCAAACAGGAAACTTGGTCTGACAAAAAGAGTTGGTGTCAGCCCGGATCAGTTTTAAGTATGAAAACTTTTTTTTTTTTTTTTTTTGTATGGCTCAGACCTTCAGACCAATTACAGGAAGTTCTGGCCAGCTGTGGTTAAAACGGGAGAAAGCAAAAACAAAAAAACAAAACAAAATGAGCCACTGAAGCACATCGGGAAAGGAGGAGACCAAATGTTTGTGAAATCATAAAAAGTCAGCTGGAAAAAAACTCAATAATCTTCTGAGAGGACGCTAGAGTGATGCCACCTGAAGATCAACAAACTGAGAGGAAGACCAAAGAGGACAGAGCTGCAATAATCAATACAGGATGTAACCATAAAGTGAACGAGGTTAACGGCGCCGTGAGGTTTAAGTGACGGGCGAAGACGATTAATATTACATATGAAAGTCTGTAGACAGAGTAACATTATTGATGTGGGCCTTAAAGGACAATGTACTGTCCAGGATGACACCCAACTCTTAACCTGAGGGGAAGGACGGACTTTGGAGAAACTATGCGGTTTAGCCAAAGTAGATTTAGTTTCTACAAGGAGAAACTTGGTTTTATCACTGTTAAGTTTGAGGAAGTTGTACAAGAGCCAAGAGATAATATCCAATAAGCAGTCACAAAGGGAATTGGGTGAAAGAGTGGAAGTAGGCTTGGGAGATAGACAGAGCTGGTTGTCATCAGCGTAGCAGTGGAATACCAAGGTGCTGCTGGTGGTAATGCCACATCTATATTTATATTTAGGGTTCCTGCACATTTTTCCCAGTGGATTTTCACAACTTTGCTTTAACTTTTCCATAATGTTTTACCCCATTTTCATGATTTTATTTAAGGAGTTTAAAATGGGTACACGTATATACATGTAGTTATACAGCAATACATTATTAAACACTCACTCCCAAGGTATTTGCGACAAGAAAACTGCTAGTGCTTGCTAACTTTACTTGCTCATTAGACATTCTGCTCCATACATCCACTGCCAATAAACCAGACCAGCACATACAGTCACTTTTCAAAATATCAAGGCCACACCCCTTTTTGAGGGAAAGAAAACCAAAGATCTTGTAGACATCAACGCAATTTGACGTGTTTGGATTATATTTTTGACAAGTTTGTACGCATATATTTGTTGTTAAAAAAATAATAATAATAATAACGACATAGCTAGTAATTATTTTGTGACTTTGCCTGAACCTGGAGCGTTCGCAATATCTTAATCAATTAAGGTTGATTGCCGTCATGTACCGTCAGGATTCCCTCGTCCAAGTGGATCAATAACCCAACATACTGGCCAGATAATAAACATGATATATATTATATTCTCAGTGTGAAAGCCTTGGGTTACCATTTTCCTGTTTTCAGTCTGATGATATGACAGCGTGTTTCTTTACTCCAAAAAAAGGGGCGTGGCCTTGCTGATGATGCAATGCCAGTCTGGTCTCTGTGTATCTCATGATATCAGCGATGTTTCAACATTTATGCAGCACAGCACTAGATTTCAAATTAGTTATAAAAGGAACTTATTTGGCCTGACATTAGACATGTTTGGGGATTTTTATGAACATATTTTAAACAAAACTATGTCAATTCAAAACTTTCCCAAAACATTATTTAATTCAAAACCATTTCCAGGTCTGGAAAACTGTTTTCCTAATTCTTTAACTTTTCCAGAACTTTCATGACGGTGGGAACCCTAAATATTATTATCACAGGAAGGAAATGAACAAACAAGCAAATCAACTGCAAAGAAAGATGCAACACGACATAGATGAAGCCGACACAACCTAGGTATGTCATGTTGAGGTTTTTGGTGTGCTCAGATTACACACGTGAAACCAAAACTAAAAGGATCAAATATTTACAGTGGAAGAAAGTTCAAAACCTTGGTTCAGATTTACAGTTGCAAAAAGGCCCTAAACCAAAGCAACAAACGTCACTCACATAGAGCTGCTTCTCTAAGAGTTTCCTCTTAAAACTTTTTCATACACAACTATTTCTGAGAAACACAGGGACGCCATCATGGGCTTTTTTTTGTTTGTTTTTTGAAAGCAGAGCTCCAACAGTTTGGTATTTCCCTCACCTGGAAATGATCCTGGTGGGGAACATCAGCCTGGTAATTTTGTTCGCAGGTAAGAGGAACTAACAGGTGGCAGATTTATTGAGACAAAACAGCACACAGAGACATTTTGTTTCTGAAACAAGGTCAGATCAACAAGATCAACCTAAATGCTTTTAACGAATGTGCAGAACAGCAGGATAATTAGGGCTGTGTATCCCCACTGATTTCCTGATTTCGTTTACCGATTCGACTGGAGATTTTTCAGTCACAATGCCAATTTTTGTACAAAGTATGCAGAAGTAATTAGATGCTGAAAAAAGGTGCAAAAACAAGTTGAAATAATAAGAATAGTACGGCTACTGAGGTATCCACACGAATAAAGACCACAGTCATCTGTCAGTATCAGTCCTCCTGTCCTCTCTGCTGCTGGGGAGAGTCACATGACCACAGGTCACATGACCACCGGGAAGTTTTAAGATACGAGACAAACTGAGCTAAACCGTTTAACATAAACCGTTGTTGTTGTTTTATCTTGTTAGTAACAACTTGCTATCAGCTGTAAAGCCTCTGTGCTTGTTTATAACATAATATTGGCGGTGGATGAGAGACTGCGGACAGAGCAGACTGAAATATCACTTCTCTACATGTTTACATGTTGCTGATCAGGTGTATTGATAAAGTATTGGCTTTGTCCTCGAGGAGGTTTTTCTGCACTCACAGTAACAAGCGTAGCTGTTGTCAGCTCACATTATCTTCACCTCTCCGTCTCCACTGCGGCATCTTTACTCCGTTTTGGTGTGTTTGTGTGTGTTTGTAAAAGTGGTGCAGCAGCCAGGACGCACAGACAGCAGGAGGAGACGCTACAGCAGGATAATAAATTACACCCAAATGTAAAACAGTAAGCTAACAGCTAACAGTTATAGATAAAAGAGGCGGTAACATCGGAGCGTCTCAACACTACGGTCGTTCATAACTTAGCACTGCAGCTTGTTAATGGGGTTAAAGCTTCACACATCCGTGGGAAAAAGCATGTATAAAAAGACTGATCTTGGATTTTACGAATCGATATCAGGTCATACCAGTGAAGAGCGATTTGAATCGGATGAAGCTATTATTTTCACCCAGCCCCAAGAATAATGCCTAAAATTTAAATCAACTATTTCAACTAAAACCTTATAACTTTAGTTTTTTGTTTGTTTCTTCCTTTAAATTTGGAGGTTTTTGTGATCACAGCTGATCAGATGATGGACGAGAGGAGCAGCTGCTGCAGAGGCAAACCTTTAGACCCACTGTGCCAAAATTTCATGATTGGTGCACATCCCTAAAAGTGAGAGTATTTATACTGAGTGAAAGGTTTCTTCTTCATTAAACCTCTGCAGAGACGTCACACACTGTCCACTGGGTTTACCTTCAATAACTCACACACACAGAGACTGCCAGTTATAACTCTGATCTGTTGTTTACGTGGAGACATCAGTAATCATCACCGCAACAGTTATGTTTCATACCAAATTATTTATTTTATCTATTTCCACTGTCACTGTTCTAAAAGTGTAAATGATTTTAATGCCCCATGAGTGTTGAGTTTACAGTCAGGAGTCTCTTTTACACATTTCTCTGCTCTCATGTGATTTAACGGTCGTGTATTTAAATATGACAGCTGATTACACCGTCATATTAAATGTCAGAGGGAATATTGAGAGCTGGCAAACACACACAATAGATTTTATTTATTAATGTGCGTAATCAGACTGTTATTAAGTGACATCCACAGACGCACGTACAGTCAGAAGGATATTTAACACCTCCTCCCACATTTCATCACTGTCACATGATACCCTCACATCTCCTGAACCAGGAAGCTCCTTCTCCTCCCACAGAGGAGACACTTTAACTGCGGGGAAAATATTATCAGTGAATTTATTCACACAAAAAGCTCAGCTGCAGAGCTCTGAGCACATCACACCAGTCTGAGCCTCTTTACTGGCTCCCAGCATGTGTAAGGACTGATTTAAAGATCATATTGATCTTCATGGCCTCGCCCCTTGTTAACCTTTCAGTATTGAGACCTTTAATGAAACCCAGAGGGGCCGCAGGAACTGAAACATGTGGAGTCTGTAAAATATCTCAACCACAATTTTATCAGCTGAATTTTATACAATTCGTCTTTTATTTCTTCCATCAGATTTCACTGGAACATGAATCCATTGTTATTCTGCTTCACTTGATACTTGACTATAATTTCATTTAGAATTTGTCATATTACATACTGCTTTAGAAAGAAAGCCTTTATAAAATATATCATTATTACTGAAGACACTTTGAAATCTGATTCTTAAAAAGAACAAACAATTCTTTTATATAATTATGCATTTTTAAATAAAAAGACTATCTTCCATAGAAATGTTCAGTCTCATATGAAATGTGTTTTAAGTTAAATATCATATCAGACATGAGCCTGATGTCCAACAGTCAATACTGATGATATTGACTCCTAGACACCCTCCAGGATCAATAAATCTTAGCTGCTACATTCTGATATTTTTGTTTGACTCCTGACTAATCACTGTGTCCTCCAAAAACTCAAACAATGGAAAACGTGTACATTTTTTTCAAATTAGTTTGACTCATTTTAATGCAAGTGGGCCGAACCACATGATTGGATTCGCTACTATAAATCATCATTATCCACTTTTACGCAAGAAAGGACATTTTCTTGCCAGATTTTCCTCATCATACCATATAGGCTATATTTATGTTGCGGCACCATGTTTCTAGTAGCTCTGAGGGGCCATTTGCGTTTTCATGTCAGCCCCTGTAGTTAGCGGCCCCTCTGTGACTTAAGTCAGAGATATTGGATAAAGGAGATACCCCACCGTAGGCTTATCCAATGTTAAGAAAACGTGGGCGTGGTTAGCTCTCCTTCCAATCAGAGCCTGTTCTCCCTCAACAAAGTTAACTTTCTCTTGATCTGTGCGGATGAAAAATGCAGCTTTAGTGTCAGAATGTTGGTAAGATGTGTGGCTTGTGGAAAATGAACCCACTATTTACTTTAGTGACTATAGGGCGAAAGAATTGACCATAAATTGTGATCACGTTCATTTTCCTCATTGACGACAATACACTCAGAGCTGCCGCAAGTCTCCTGCGGGGGCGTGGTGCTGATGTCACTGAATCAGGAAGTGAGCTGAGTGGGGTATCTCGCTTTATCCAGTATCTCTGCTTAAGTGTTGGAAAAACATGGATTTATTTTAGGCCTCATTTTCACCACAAGCGATATTCACACCAAAACCGAACAGACACGTCGCACAGCGGCCGCTGCTGTCCCGTCAAAATACAAACCACACCTGAACTGTTGGTGGCGGTAGTGCACCGTGTTTGCAAATCTCCAATAAACCCCAAAGAAGAAGAAGTGAGTTTGGACTTGAAGCCCAGGTTGGACAGGTTTGTGTGCCAGTGATTATTCCAACACTTGGAGAATTAATATTTAGCACTACAAATGGGTAAGTACATGAAACATGTGGCTGTCAGGTCTCGTTTGGTCAAGGGGGAGATGTCTACAGTGGCCGAGAGAGGTCACAACACACGCAAACTTATGTTTTTTGTTGAATACAGCGACCATTCGCTTGCGACTTGTGCAAAAAAAATCGGCATCTCTTCTATTTTCAAGCTTGCTCGCGAAAGCAGCACGACTCGAGCAGTGCATAGAACGGATACGGTGTGAATGCTCTAACCTGTGAACATGCTCGCCGAATTGAAAATGCAAGTAAACAGCGACCGTTGGCGATTGCTACGCGAACGCATAGCTTGCGGTGTAAATGAGGCCTTACTTGAAACTCCATATCCTCCTTATCATCCCATTTGTTTTGGAGAGGAAGAGACCTCTGCTGGTTGCAATCTGCAATCCTTTCCGCTAGATTCCTTTGAATCCCCCTAAATTTTACACACTCTTCCTTTAAGCTTATTATCATGTCAAACATCAGCCTGATATCCAGCTGTCAGTATTCTCATTTCACTTTAGCGTTGGCTGGTGGAGATGCCTGGATGCATAAAAACCTGATGCTACTGAACGTCTTATCACACGAAACATCCGGGTAATGTTGGCAGATGTTCGCAAATGTGTTCTACTAATGGTAAAATATAAATAAAATATTTTAAATAAACACTCTGGAATTAGCAGGTGTGTTTGAATTGGCATCAGAAGGTAACTGAATGTGTTTAAAGCAGTTAACAAGTCTGAATGTGAGCGATTCTCACAGTAACTGAACCTTTAATCGCTTCGCTCTTTTTTGTTAGAAAAAGATGACGTACAAAACGCCCAGATAACCTTAGGACAGTTTAAATTTTGTCACCAGTTAAAACAACAGAATAACGTTAAAGGATCAATCTGGGATGTGAGGAGACGTCTGAGCAGAAAGTGTCTTGTGTCAGAGGAGCTCGGGACATGAATGTCCTCAGAGGAGATGCAGAGCTGCAGTCTTTCCACCGTTCATCAGCTCCACTGAACCTGCCTTTCTTTCCTCCTTTCAATCGCCATGGCAACGCATAGCCAGAGGCCATTATTCTTAATGGCTACCTTGGGCCCCTCAGTTTGTGTGTGTGTGTGTGTGTGTGTGTGTGTGAGAGAGTGTGTGTGTCATATAACAGTTGGTGCAAAGTGGTACCCTCGTCTGCACACTCGAACAATTCCACTTCAATAAATCCCACAAAATAAAGTCTAATATGCTGATGAGGTTGTGTGTGTGTGTGTGTGTGTGTGTGTGTGTGTGTGTGTGTGTGTGTGTCACTCTCAGAGAAATACATATTGTTCTGCAGAGAGCGCTCACTGAAGCTGCAGTTATGTAAGATTATGGAGCATCAATAAAGACGTCAGTGTTGCTGAATGTTCTGTTTGTTGAATGCGTCGCCTGAAAAATCACGTTGTTGTTGTTGTTGTCTGTGTGTCTGACTCGACATTTCAAGTGAACAGTTCCTAAACATCACATCCAGTCACAACACACATTTATTCAAGTCTGATGAGGCTGTTTCAAGTTTCCAGAGCTGCATGTCTTATCACACGAAACATCCAGGTAATGTTAGTAGATGTTCGCAAATGTGTTCTAATAATGGTAAAATGGGTAAAATATAAATAAAATATTTTAAACTTGCACTGTTGTGATGAATTACAACCTGTAATTTGAATGGATTTTTATTTAGGTATTTTTTAAATGGTCCTAAAAATAGTCAAAACTGGTGAAGTGAAATAAAACAACTAGACCTACCACCTTTTGTTTTATGTCTTGAATGCTCTTTTGTTATTTGAGTGATTAGATGTATTTTTTCAGACATGTTGTAGCAGCTTTATTGGAGAATAAGAATTTAATTTAATTCAACGATGATTTTTTTTGGCCTTTTTGTCATTCTCAGGACAGAACTAAGCATGAAGGCAGTAGGGAGAGTAGACGACATGAAGCAAAGCACCAAGTGCCGGAATCAAACCAACGGCCCCCGATGCAAGGACAGTGCCTTTGTACATAGGATGCCCACTCTAACCACTGAGCTACTGAGTGCCACATTAAGTGTCTTAATAGAAATGGATTTAAATTTCTACCTGTTCCCAGGGTCAAGTGGCCCCAAAATAGTTTGAGGCTGCTGTTTGAAACTCATAAACACTCTGCATTTACCTGGATTGTGCTAAAAAAAAGTTGATTTGGATGTTTATTTATCTTCCTCCTCTTCACCTCAGTTTCTACAAATGTTCAGGGATGTGGAGCTTCCTGTGCAGTCCAATACCCATAATACCACACTATTTACTATGCCAGGAAAAGACTCAGTAGGGCTGGGTATCACCACTGATTTACTCATTTGATTCAATATCGATTGGGTATTTTTCCATTGCAATACCAATTTTTTTCTAGTATGTGAAAGATTCTCAGAGAACTAACAGTGTCACATTTACAAGGAACTATTTTTTAAAGAATAAATTCACAACAGGATTAAAACTGAATATTTTATAACTAATTGTTTCTAGAGCAACAGCAGTAACATTAAAACAGCAAAGTCACAATATAAAGTTAATATCTCACTGGAAATAAAAATGTTAATAAAATAAATCATATTCCTGACATCACACGAAGTGTAGAAAGAATAAAGAACACAGACATCATCAGTATCAGTCCTCGTGTCCTCTCTGCTGCTGAGGAGACTCACTGCCTGCAGGTCACACCAAACCCTTAGGCTGAATCCAAATGTCTGGACTTCACCACACTTGCGGGCCTGTTCAGGGGAAGTCAGGAGTGCTGAGGGCTGTCTAAATCCACAATTCATCCAGTCCATAAGGGGCCCCTGGGGGACTTTGTGCAGACTTCCAGAGATTCTGTTTGGTGTGCAGACTTGAGCAGACTTCACTGATTTAATAACCCACAATTCATTGCAATACAGACGTGACGTGGGTTTTTCAACTGCCTGTATGTTATAGAGATGAACGTAAAGCCTACATCTTTGTTTAGTGACACAAAAGCCTCTACATGGGATTTATATCTTGTTATCTGCAGGGACAGATGAGTTTGGCACTATTCATCAAGGTATATGACATATACTGTATATGAATGTGACAGCAGCGACAGTTGAGCGTTTCCATGACAACCAGTAAAACAGTCTGGAGGGCTGTCTAACCTCGCAGACTGTACGTGGTGACAGTAAATACGAGGGCTCAGTCTGCAAGTTCAGAGGGTGGAGATTTGGATTCAGCCTGAAACATAAACATGTTGTTTTATCTTGTTAGTAACAGTTTGCTATCAGCTGTAAAGCCTCTGTGCTTGTTTATAACATAATATTGGTGGTGGTGGATGAGAGACTGCGGACAGACCAGATTGAAGTATCACTTTTTTGTTTGTGTGTGTTTGTGTGTGTGTGTGTGTGTAAAAGTGGCGCAGCAGCCAGGACGCACAGACAACAGGAGGAGATGCTGCAGCAGGATAATAAATTACACCCAAATGTAAATCAGTAAGCTAACAGCTGACAGTTATAGATAAAAGAGGCAGTAATGTTGGAGCGTCGTTCGTAACTTAGCGCTGTGGCTCGTTTACAACTGGCAAGATTAACAAGATTAAAACTTCACACATCCGTGGGAAAAAGCGTATATTAAAAGATCGATCTTGGATTTTACGAATCAATATCGGGTCATTCCAGTGAAGATCGACTTAAGAGCCCTAAGACTTAGTATATCCCAGTATAAAGTATGTGAAATGCAGTATGGAGTCCTCCTGTATCCGGTCACATTGTGCACTGTGGGAGCCAGCATGCTTTTCTGGCTTCTCTGACCAACAATCCTCTGCAGAGCAAAAAGTCCTTCACATGGACTGAGCTGCTGACAGATGACAGTTTGACAGCCGGATGACAGCAGTCAGAATCCACAGTGATGGATGACAGAGCATTAAAGTGACTGATGACCAGAGGGACAGAGAGTAATAATATGAGCTGTTTAAGTGAACAAAATGAAGATAACCAACAACAGCAAAAGGACGTAACTATGACAATAATGAAGGAGAAATGCAGATGTATTTTACTGTCATGATTATAAGTTGAGAGTTAAAACTACAAACATTACAAAGTAATAACAACAGAGCTCTCCAGGTTGAGCTCCGTGTGTGACGAGCTCGACAAAAGGTAACTAAGTGACAACATTGAGATGTTCTGTCTTTCAACTACAAACTGTGATGCACATATGAGCAAGAAGGTCAAAGTTGCAATGCTGATGATCACAACGATTATTTATCACGATTATTAAGTCATTTTATGGAAAATAATTTCTATATATTTTCATACTTAAACAACACTGCTTTTATCTATGAGGGAGGAGAGATTCGTGCGGGGCATACAGATTTAAATAGCTGCATTATGTATTATTTTACCTCAGATTTGTTTGTTTTTTTTGTTTTTGTTTTTTAAAGAACATGCCTTACAAATTTTGGTAGTTTTCCAAATTTTGGCACTTCTTTTTGGAGAAAAAATTGGCAATTTTTAAAGAAAACATGTCTTCCAAACCAAATTTTAAAATATGTTTTTTTATTATTATTTTTTAGTGTTTTTATTTTATCTATTTATTTATTTTAAAGAAACGCTCGCTTAAAGAAATTTCATCAAAATCCCTTTATTCTACGTCTCATTCAAAATATGGACAAAAATAAACAGTTTGCCCAACAAGAGTGAAAAACAAGGCTTTTTTCCACTCCAGGATTTCATCTTCAACTTTTCACTTTCAGACATCAAAGGGTGAGTTTAAAAAATCTAATGACTCATTTATGGTGGAGGAAGGGTCAAGCATTCTCCACCAGTCACTCAGGGAGGCTCAAGAAAAAAATATTTGTAGATTCAGGGAGGGTCAGACCACAGCCACCCCCCTCCTCTGACAGGTAAAGATTGTCCCTAACCTTAACCATCACAAGTAAATGCCAAACCCTTACCCTAACCTAAACCTAACTGTAACCTGAACCCTGAAACCAAGTCTTAACCCTAAAACAGGCCAGGAAGAAGTGGGGACCGGCCAGAATGTCCCCAATTTTCAAAAGTGTCCTCACTCTGTTGCTCGTCCTTTAAATTACATCTTTCTTTTGTTGTCTCCCACATCTGTCTGTCTGTCTGTCTGTCTGTCTGTCTGACGTTGTCGCTTCGCTGAGGCAAACCTCAGCTACTATTTTAAACACACACACACACACACACACACACACACACACACACACACATCAGCATCAGTGTGTGATAATGTGTGAGTCTGGTCCATTGAGCAGAATGAAAAGGCAGTTTAAGTCTCTGGGGCGCAGCGGGGTGAACTGAAGAGACTAAACAGAGTGCGCTCAGATCTGTGTTTTACACAACTGATAAGACACACAGTTCAGAAGTCACACACACACACACACACACACACACACACACACACAGACTCCAATTATTGGTGTACAGTTGTTTTGCCTCACAGTCTGTTAATCCAAGAGAAATGTTCTTGTTCTTCTGTCTTCATGAAGATGTCAGATCTCATTATTCAACAGACAGTAGGAGTGTCTGAACCATCACAGTACGGGGGTCACGTTATGGTGCACACAGAATATATTTAGAGTATGAGAATCAGAGTGTTTTTTAGCTCTCATGTTTGTTTGTGGTCAGCGGTCAAATCCTCTGAGGTCAACTACAGCAGGACAGAAGAAGAGTCCAGGCTGTTCACTGATAAACAGCCTCAACTGTACACACACTGCACTGCTATGTTTAACTTCATCCTCTCTGCTCCGCTCACTGCAGCCTCACTGTCACCACAACTGGCACACACAAGCTCTCTTTCTCAACCACAAGCTCACTACGCACACAATCTGCCACCAAAGTGAGGCACCAAAGTCTGCACTAGGACTCAGTCGAGTAGGTACAGGTCGTATAGGGACCGGTGCCATACTGACAGCAGGTTTCTGTACTCTACCCTAACTGTGCCATCTAATAAATAAATAAACCTGAGAGAGCTGCACAGATTTATCATTTCACTCCTGTAACAGAGTCACAAAGTAAAGTTTCAAATAAAATGGATCAAAATCGATGCAGTAGAAACCGAGACATCCTCTCTCTTTACTCCACACACTCCTCTTCGTACTCAGGCCCGGACAGTTTGGTGGAGATGAGCAGTGAGCTGCAGAGCTTTCACTTCTTTCTAACTCCACACCTCCAGATTTTTTTACTTTTCAAACTTGTAGTCCTCAACAGATGCTGACTCAAGTGACATCACCGGAGGACATTTATCAGACCTCACACAGCTCCCCCTGAAGACACTACGGTCTCTCATTTAAACGGGGAAGAAGAGAACTTTAACTCTGCCTCAGTCTAAAATCATAAACCGTAACAAAATACAGAGATAGGGTTTTTTTTAGCTGCATAAAAGATCTTTTTATCTTCTTTGTGTGAAGCGTCTGTGCTCCTACCTTTCCCCTATACAGAAGCTCGAGGCCATGAAAATCCATTAGTGCTGCCGAGATATAAAACACTATTCAATAACTAAGGCCAGCCCTTGACTCAAGAGAGCACTCTGACAATTAAAATCAGCCCGGATTTATGCAACAGAGTGAAGAGGAGCAGGGTGAAAATGTTGCCAGTCAACAATCAACCATCACTGACGTCTTCGGTCTGTTCGTGACGTCAGATTCATGACTGGAGAGCTGGAGAGAATTTTTATCTTTTTCCTCTCAGTCTGCCAGATGGAACTCCGGCTATTTCCATGTCTTATGAAAGTATCAAATATTTTTAAAAAGTTTTTCCTTAACATCATTTTCTTTCTGTGGACCATCATCAGAGATTGTGGTTCCTCTGAGATGCAGCACTGGAACAAAAGTGTTGCGTTGTGTTTGGACAACCCAGAATAAATGTTGGCATTGTGCCTTTCTGCAAACCACATCTGTACATTATCATGTAATGGATACCTTAAAACTTTACGTTTCTACGGCGCTGTGGTTAACGTGTGGTTAGGTTTAGGCACAAAAACACTTGGTTATGGTTCAGACCATGTTTTGGCTTAGTTGTAATAAACAACTATGAAACTGACCTTGAACGTAGACTGGCCAATCATAGCGTAGCATCGGCCAGCTACGACAAGGGTCCGATAGCAACACAGCTGCGCTCTACAAACTCTCATGCAGTCATTTTTACACATGTTGCTTTTGCTTTTTAATGATTATAGCAAGAAATAAAATCCAACCCTGCTGTACAGGAACCAGTGAAGGGAAGCAGGGAAACTTTGATGATATTCACTCAGCTGTGTGACATCACAGTGTGTGCAGATGAATGTTGTTTGGCTATCCACGGAGCTCTCTGACCTCTGCTAGTAGAAACAGTTTCACCACTTTCTTTATGATACTCTTTTGGGAAAACAAATTCCCTTGTATGGATAAATGGGGGCACGGCGGTATGCTGATTGCAGATGGCGGGCATGTGTCGGTCAGTTTAGAATGATTCTAGCCCCTTTGACACTGCCAGATTTTCTGCGAATGTTGGGCCGTTTTGCTGGCAAGCTGCGAGCATTTAGACACACAGAGCCGGATTGGCGAGTTGATCCGAGGTGCCCATTGCTCCGAAAAAGGCACATTCTGTATAAACAAAAGTAGGCAGGCGGCATTTTGCTGCACTCCCCAATTTTGTTTTTATACTGCCAATGCTGAAAGAAGACTGATTGGGCTTTCCTGCAAATTTGCACAATTCCTGTTTAAAAAGGGCTTCTGATTCACAAACTACACCATCAGACAGCAGGTCATGCAGCACTTAAAAACTTTTTATGAGCAAACTTCGGTTTTCTGGAGCCCCAGAGAGCCCATCAAGAAATAGCTGGTTTATCGTCTTATTACTAGTCCAGACTGGAATTCGACCTCGTCGGCCATTAACAGTGACAAACACGTAGAAACAGGGCAATAAAAGAAGAAATCGGTGCTGCTATATTGTGTGTTGATGCTGTTTGGTCACTGACATCACACCTCTGTTTTAATTCATTTTCAGTATCTGATTTGATCAGGAAAAATCCTGCTGACGAGCGTTTATGTTACCGTGGTTACTAGGTAAGAAAGTAGCACAGGTTTGAAAGCAGCCTGAGTTTCTGCTTCTTTTCTCCAAGTTCACTGAAACGCTGCAAGCTCTGCAGTCAAGGTTTCTCTCTTCAGCTAAAAATATTCCCTCTATTCAGCTTCATTGGTTGAAAATGGAAACAATAAGAATGCTGACATAATCTGGTTTCTCAGATCCCTTTTCTCTCAGCAAAACAGGAGAGGTCATGCCTCCTGTTTTATCAAATCGTGACTTATTGCTCACAGCTCCGGGAAATGTTTCAATTCCAGTGATAAAGGGCAGAAAAGAATGAGGGCAACAGAGACACTTTAGCACTGGGAGGTGATGAAGACACCAATAAAAGATGAGGATGATAAAAGACTGTATACGACTCTGGAAACAAAAGGACACTTAGAAACAGGACTTACTTCTTCCTGGTGTCGTATCGGCTCGTGGTTCCCAGACTCTGAGGAGGACACGGGAGAAAATGATCAATTTCTATGCAGGATCATGCAGACCACTAACATATATAACATCACATCTATTCCACTCCACACTCATGTTTCTGCTGTGGAACAACACACTCATGTCGCACCACTAACACACTTCTGTCCACAGAAACAAGAGCCTTTCTACAAGTGGATACAATCAGGCAGGAAATGGACAAATCAGTTATCATTGAATCAGTGATAACTGGGTATGAAATTAACAAAATATTTTGGGGGCAATTTTGGCCTCCACGGTCTAAAAAATGGGGGCATTTTCAAAATGTCTGGGAACCATCAAAAAATTGTCATTATGTTCTAACAATAAGCACATGAAAAGCAAAACCAACTAAGATAGTGTCTTCACTCTTCAGTAGAAACCACTATGAATGAAACAAATAATGGGTTACATAAAATCATGGTTGCAAAATATCACTCAGATTTCCTATAATTCAACCAGTTTAAATGTGATGATTTAACCATTAATCTACTGATAGCAGTACTAATGGTTCACCACATTACAGTTACTTTTACTGTCAAAAAGGCCAAATTACTATAAATTCCTTAGATGCAATCCTGGAAGTAAGTTAATTTAAAATTTAACATTCATTCTACTTTGATTTTTCATTAATTTGTCATTGTGTAGACACAGATCACCCAAGAAATGGTTAATTTATACTTATGTTACAGCAAAGCCCCCTCCCCTTCTCTGTCAGATTACTCTAACGTAATCAGTGCAATCTCGTTGATTATGTCTGGAAAATGAGTTGTAGATGCGACAGTAAATTAATTTAATGAAAATAAAATTATACTTTAATATCAGATTGTAATACTGTTAAAAATATAAATACATATAGTTGTTTTGAAAACTTGGGGGCAATTTTGTCCCCCGGAACATGGCTTTTGGGGGCATTCTTGGCTAAATTGCGGGCCAAATGGCCCGTGGCCCTTGCTAATTTCTGACACCGTCACTGATGCAGGTGTTGACACATGGTGAGTGTCTGTGCTGTTACACCACTGACTGATTGTTTGCACATCTCTCCTTTGGTGTGTAGCAAAACCAGAAAGTGAGTAGTCAATACCGATACCAGTGGAATCCACAATTCTTGATAACTTATTTGACACCAAGATAAAAACAAAACAGTAAATTCTTTAAAATAAAGGCTCAATAGGTGATGCACTGTCGTAGAACATGGGGGTTACGGATTTATTTCACTGAGGCGTCCACAGTCCGAAGTACATTTAGAAAGATATGGGTGATAATTACAATTCTGCCATTATTGAAAAGATCCTGAATAAAAGACCAAAAGAAATGCTTGCTCTTTGAAAGCATTCTATTGTATATCGGCCACCATCCATTCAGGTAGACCCAAAGAGTTCTGTCAGGTCCAGCAAACCCAAGGATGCTAAACAGAGTGCACCCAAACAGCACCTGAGCAACACCACCTCTTTAATCATGGTGCTGTATGCTGTAACCCTCCAGCATCACAGTTTCATGCCCCATTGCTCTCGTCTCAGACAGTCTTGCCTCAGAACCCATTGTCTATCAGTCTGAAGATGATTTGGCCTCTGGGGACAACTGCCAATATTTCGGGGGTTCCAGTGCAGCCAGCAGATATACAGGCCAAGACTTTCTTTTCCCCTTTTTACAGTTCAATTAGCAAAAAGCTAATAAAAAGCTGTCGTCAGACCATAGCCAAAGGGCTCTGAGATTGCATTTCAAAAGATGCATTTCTTCTCTTTTGGTCTCCATGGACTGTTTACCTGTAGGCAACCAAAGCCGGCTCAGACATGATTGGTCAACACTATTCAGATTACAAACACAAACCTGAGCACTTCTGACAGTAAAATCTTGTCCTGTTGCCGACAGATTCTACATTCACATGCAGACATCTGCTTATACATATAATTTTCCCACCAAAACTAGCATGTGCATGCAGGCTTTTTTTAAACATTGACAAAACCCATCACAATTACGTTCAACGTCACGAACGAGCTGGAAAACAGGTCAGTAGTAGTAACTAGACTCTCACTTTCAAGTCTTCCGACCACTCAAAGCACAAACACTACAGTCACATTCACACATTCATTGATAGTAATAGGCTACAACATACATACAAGGTGCCACCGTCTACTCAGTCTAAACGCACTCACACACCGATGGCTCGGCCATCAGGAGCATCGAACCAAAGATCTTCCAATTCTACCTCCTGAGCCCTAGCCATCCCAGTAGAAAGCAGTAAAGCACAGAAAGCAGCATGGAGGCAAGTGAAAATGCTACGGTTGCTACTTCTTTTTATCTCTTACTTATTCAGTTTCTCTCTCAAACTCGGTGCCAACTAAATTTGGAACAATGTTTAAGCGCTGCCTGAACAGAGACAGACGGTATTTTCTGGCATTTCACTGTACTGGCAAAGGGGCTAAAATTAATGTGTCCACCATCATCCGTCCGCTCCAGTTCCAATCAAAGCCAATAGGAACTGGAGCTGTATATACCCGTGACTGCCACAGAATCATCATTTGTCCTGGGAGGGAATGCCGATTGTAACCTTTACCACTAAATACGAAAGCCAGATGTCAATGGGTGTTAGTGTTGATTTGTCCAGTTGAAAAGGGGCAAGGGATTACTAAAGAGATAATGAAAGTATTTTGATTAAGAGTTGGTTCATGAAATACTACTGACACAGGATGGAAACTCTGTTTAAATTGTTTGGCTGCAAAAAGCAAAGTGATCACATGGAAATGTCTGCAGGCAAATCCACAAACCAAGAACTACTGGATGCAGAAACTGACCTTTGTCTTTCGGACTACAACATGATGAATATGTAAAATACTGGGGAAAAAAGATAAATATGTGCAAATGCAGTGTAGTGTTCTCCGTATGGAAGCACAAAATATCAATAATATTAAAGTTACTAAAAACTGCTAACAGTTCGGTGTGTGTGGGAGGATGAGGGCTGTGAGTTGTGCTGTAAAAGGTTTTTGGTGTATAACAGCAGAGTTTACAAACCGATGCTCCTCCTGCAGGCTCAAGTAGCCACTGATGTGTCTCAACCTTAGAACTGGAGAGTGTTTGATCGGCGGTGTCATGTGTGAAGGCTGCTGGATGTAGCAGATGGAGGAGGGGTGGGTTTGATTTGATGGAGGAATGGCAGGGTTCGGGCAGCGTGAGGTGAAAATATTCCGTCGCCTTGACAACTGAAAACAACGCTGAGAGAGGAAATTGCCATCTGTACAAAAGCGCTCACTTTAACTCTCACAGGTCTCCTTCTCCTCCCTCCTCCTCCTCATCTCACGGGCACTAAAGGCCTGTAGATGCACCAACAATGCACCGCCTGGCAGGAAGCCTCCATATTGTGTCTCTGAACGTACGTAACCACATCCATTTTTCTCTTCTGCTGCTGTTTCCTCACTGACATCTCTGCATGTCATGGCCATGTTGTCAGCTCTCATTTTTCAGGCTTCTCTTTCGTCTATCAAACATGAAACTCTGAGGAATTGTTCTCGAGTACTGCTGGGTCAACGAGTCCTCCAAATTAAATGACAGAAAATGCAACTTGCCTCCAGTGCAACACATATTTTCTGATCTAGCATGAAAGTGTTGATCTCCAAATGTGGCAGTGAATCCTGATAATTTCCTAAATAATAGATTAGCTAATGCTCAACGATCAACGGCTGTAGTTTTAATAACTTAGTTGATATTTTAAAAAGGTCGCAGTTGCACCTGATGTATTTGGTTAGTTCATGGTTTGGGTTAAAATACGTACATTTGTTACGAACGTAACGTGACATAACATGAAGCATGTTGACCTTTGGTTTCACACAGGACATGAACAGAGGTCTCCTGGGTAAAAAGTGTTTGTTTGACCCATCCATCCACCCAAACCTCCTTCCTACATGGACTCTGCTGCTCTTTAATCAATGTCACCTGACTTCTTCCTTTGCTCCCATCATAATTATGACGGGCAGAAGAGGTGGCCGTCTAACAATAAACATAAATATGGGTCGTAAAAATATGTGGTATTGTGACAGTCTCCATGTACCACTTTATATTCTTCTGCTGAATTCTGTAAGTGCTTCTACAGCAACGTGATGAATTCAAATGGTCAGAACTCAACAGATCCATTAGTCTGACACACTGACATTTTGTACACTTCACTGAGCTTCAACACTCCCAGACAGGAAAGAAATCAGCATGGCTGTCTATGATTGCCTGTATTTTTGTCTCAGTGAATGTGCAGCTTTGTTGGACTCTAGCAGCAGAAAAACACAGCTGAAAGTGACTGTAAACAGGAGGACGACCGTTTTTTAGTGAAGATGTTCTCTAACAGCCGCCTCTTGTCAGCTGGCTTTTATCTTTCACTCAGGCCCTGTTCTGTTCTGTTCTGCTGTGTCTGGATGGTGATGAGGGCAGCAGCGGGATGTTTTGGCGCTGTCGTTCTCTGGTGAAGACGGATGCTTTCCCCCCCGCCAGCCCTGAGATGAGATGATCGCTCAGCCCACAGGGAGAAATCTCTTGACTGTTCACTGCTGCCAGCGAGCAGCTATACAGCTCACAGTGGGCCGTCAATGTCGAACAAAAACCACTTAGAAAGCAGGAACTCGTGTGTGCAAGGCCGAAACACACAGCTCAACTCAAGTACCATGTATACAGAACATCGTGAACATTAAGGTGCCATTCACAGGAGACACAAAAGGTTCTCTACCGCAAATGCTCTGAACATTGGAGAGGCTCAAGAACCGTGCTGACTGTGAAGAAACAGGAACCCACTCTACTGTTTACTGCAGCAGCATTAGAAGAACAAGACGAAATGTGAACGGTCTCACTACCACTCAGAGAGCAGACTGCTGGATGGAGGAAACATTTCTTTTGTCAGACCTTTAAGTAAATTTCTGTGTCCATGTGGCCACGAGGGTCTGCTTTGGTCCATGTGACATAAATGTTGTCATCCATCCATGTCCTTGAGGGTCCGCAAGGACCCCTGCGTGGACGTCCGCATGCAGCCTATTTTTTGTGACTATAGGCATAGCTAGTGTGACAACAGCTCGTGATCTGATCTCTCGTTCCGCACTCAGTTACAATTACACAGTTAGGTCCAAAACACCACAGTCAAGCCAGCCACAGACACCTCACCACAGTGATGTTAGTGACGAGTTGAATATTCAACATTTACTGAGCAGCATCTCTTTAGTTTGCCTTTCACTCAATGTCAGCAGTAGAAGCACGCTAAGCTTACCTCTCAGCTGTCCCATTTACTGCTGGGGGCTACTGTGGACCGTTAACTGTACTGGAATCAAATGTGCATCCACATGATGTATCATAACTTGTTCCACGTGTGATGTATAAAATGACTATATATCTCTCCTGCAAAATACTGACAAACATTACACAGTGTCATGGAAAAGTTTGGGTACCTCTCGTCAAAATTTCATTAACTGCGAAGAGTTCAGTAAGTAGAAGATGAACTGATCTCCAAAAGACATATTTTCAATATCTTAAGCAAGATCAGTACATTATTTTTGTTTTGTACAATTTAAGAGTGAAGACAAAATTAAAGGAGCACCGTTAAAAAAGTTTGGGCTCCCCAAGAGACAACTTTTCCCAGGGTCTCAGACCTTAATGAGCTTGTTAGGGCTCTGGCTTGTTCACAGTCATCATTAGCAAAGGCCAGGTGATGCTAATTTCAAAGCTTTATAAATACTCTGACTCCCGAGCAGCAACAGTTTGACTTTCAGCTAAATGCTAACAACAACTGTAGACAGGAAGCTCCCAGTTCACAGCAAAAACATCAACACGTCCAGCCTGAAATGCGCCGCGTGCTTTAAAATAAAAGCACCAGTGGTTCCACTTTGACTTATTAAATTACATATAACATTTAATTGACTTCATTAAAACAGTACTGTATTAAAGATTATTATAACAGTATTTTATTTACAGTAATTATAACAGATCTCTGTTTAATGTAGTATAGGAACTACTTTATTTAACTTTATAGTCCCTGTAGTTTATTCAATAATTTTGTATTTTAGTAGTCTACCACACTTTAGAGGAGTTTTTAAAAGAGATATATATATATACACTGTGTATCATAATATAGCCAAAAAATATTGCGATATTGTTTTTAAGCCGTATCGCCCAGCCCTGCCCTGAGTAAAAATGAACACCACCTCTATTACCTCAACACTAAAACATAATTTAATTAACTCCTCGAGTCCACAAAAACTGAATATTACAGGTTTTATTAAAGTAGATTTTATGGCAGAACAGTTTTATCATACTGCATCAGAGTGCATGGGTGTACCTAATAAAGTAGCCACTAAGTATATGTGTAGGTGGAAATTAAAGTGTCTTAAATCACATCAAATACAAGACATCCCAAATCACCAAACTATAATCAAACTGAGGTATGTTTGAACTCACACACACGTAGCACTTTAGCATGCAAATCATATTTATCGACTGAATTTGGTGGTAAGAATTTTATATTCTGAGAGCCAAGACTGTTTATTTAAAATCCAACAAACCCCCAGATGACCAAAAATCGATACGTAGACATAAATCCATGTTAATCTAAAGATGAGCCATGCGGGCCTCCGACTGATTCTGAATGAGCACGCCACAAATGTTCTTTGACAAACCAAAGTTTTCCTGCTGTTAAAAGAGTCTGTTAACAAAATAATAACAAGTTAGTCCAATTTAAGAAAAATTAGCCAACCAAGTGTGAAGTGTGATGTCTGTCAGGATAAAGTATCATCACCATGACCCTGTCTCCAGCCTAGACTCACAGCGAGGCCACAAACCAAGTCTTCATGTCTTAATTTCCATCTGTTAGTCACTGACTTATTCATCTCTGCTCCATCCGTCTCTGCTCACAGTTTTAATATGTCACCTTCACTCTAAGAACTCTGAATCAGTCCAAAGTACATTTCATGTTCCCCAGACATTATTTAGCTCCAAGGACATTATTTAGCTCCAAGGACGATCCTTCACTCACTCTCTCCCATCATGCCTCGTGCAGCTTTGTGACAGTTCAGAGTACACTCTGAACTGTCACAAAGCTGCACGAGGCATGATGCTTCTCTGCAGACACTTAGTGACAAACATGTGATGTGGCGATTGTGTACAGGTGAAGAACAGTCCCACCGCTTGTGTTGTATAAAAGCATCTGGATTAGTCACTGTGAGGCTGTGATGGCTTATTGACTGGATGATTGTCACGGCTGCAAGTGGATCGAGCGCGCCCTGCAGGTGCATCACGACAGAGATGACAATGATTGGTAATCTTGTGCTGCAGGGACACGTTCAGAGTCGCACGTCGACAAAAAGCCAGAAACATTGTTTTTAATGTCAGCAGGGTTTTCGCTGGGTTTTATCGAGACCAAGGTGGCAAAGGCCTGTGGCAGGGGGCATCTTGACAGCTGTAAGGTCCCCCCTCTATCAAATGTGAAAGGAGGCCCCCACATGCTTGAGCTTTACACTGCTGACTTGTGTAATCAGAACAGACATGTCCTGGGGCGCCGGTGGCTTAGTGGTAGAGCAGGCGCCCCATGTACAAGGCTGTTGCCGCAGCGGTCCGGGTTCGACTCCAGCCTGTNTCCTGAAATGTGTGTTTCTCTTCTATAATACACATTCTACAACTTGGAGGCGACATCTTTCCACATACGGGCTTCCTTCACCTTTCAAATGGGGCAGAGCTCTGTGGGAAACAGTTGGAGAGACACAGCCCGAGGGGGAACCAGGATCTGACACAACACCGGAGGGAGAAGCAGGTCCGTGGAGCTGTGCGCCAATGAAAAAATAAGCACGTCGCACCAAATGCGCACCGCTACAGCGTCGCTTTGGGTTGTGAGCGCGCATGACGCATTAAAAGTAATGGGTTTGTGCGAGCAAAAGACGCTACATCTGAACGCCCCCCATGCACACACACACACACACACGCTTTAACCGAGGCGGCGGCCAAAATCACCCTGGCCGCCCGCCTTTGTCTTAGATAGGCAGGGAAAACCCTGGTCAGCCTCAAATAATACAATGTAAAACTGTTATGAGTAAAAGTCCTGCACAGTGGGACAGTTTGACACAGTTAACAATATGGCAGTCGGCTGGTGACAAACAACACTGAATTAAAGTTAAACAGTAAGCTCAAACATAATTTTGAAAACATTTTGGACGTGAAACAGCTAACACAGGAACAGACACTTAGTTTATATTCAATCAGCACTGACTAGTTTTACTATTTGAGCTCAGTTTGGTCTGAGTTTAAGAGAGTGTGTCCGTGGTGGTGGGTATGCAAAAATGAGGACATAGAATCTGTAGTTTGAGCAACAGCCGTAGAGAGAAGCGCATCATCCAGCAGATCTGAGCTGAGAGATGAGCAGGGAGATCTGGGTGCTGGTAAGATGGAGGGAATTTACCTCAGTTCATTTACACATATACCCACACTGCACTGACACAGAGCTGGCTAAAAATTGGCAAAGTATCACTTAAAGTTAGCTAATGTTAGTACACTGCTAGTTTGCTAGCTACAGAGCTAACGTATAGGTACATCAAGTGGAGTTGGCCAAATATCAGATCACCAACGTCAGCCAAATTTGCTTCCTCCTTATTTCCGTGGTGACATTAAAGAGATTTGGAAAAGGACAGACAGGTTGGTTGCTGACATATTTTCAGGATGATGTGAATTACTGTTAGCCAGAAAAGATAAAGGCTAACGCTAATGTTGCTTTGTTGTATTATCTCTGTAAGGCTACATGCTCCCAACAGTAACTTTCTATAGTAAAGAGAGACTAAAGTAAGGTCAGTACCATCCTGTGCAGCCAATGGACATCTCAACTTCCAAACTGTAGGACATTTACCGTGTTATTTATTTAAGAAGAAAACTCATATCTGCATTTTAAACAACAACAGATCCAGTTTCAGTGTCAAAATCCAAAACTCCCGCACAACAAACCTTGTGAGTAAAAACACTTTCTTCTCTAAAACTCCTGAGTCATAAAGGTCCCAGTCAGAGGCCGAGTGTGTGTGTGTGTGTGTGTGTGTGTGTGTGTGTGTGTGTGTGTGTGTGTGTGTGATGACTTCATGTCAGTAGGAGCAGGAGTTCCCTGGGGACGTCCCGGGGCCCTCGGGGCCGGCGTGTGTCCACAGAGAGACGACTGTTAGCAGAAGCAGACCTTATGTAAGAACACACACCGTCTCTCTCTCTCTGCACTCAGCGACAGGAAATTTAACTTTTTATAACTCCTTTTTTTCATGTGCCACAGGGGCTATTTAATCCAGCAGCGACTTGGACCAGTTCACCAGCCAGTTGGACTGTACTGGGAGAATGAAACGTCCTCGTGACGGCTGGTTAACCTGCTGACGATTATCTTTTAAGGTAAAAACAACTTCCTACTATTTAAGTTCATGGTTCACACTGACGAGACCTGAAACCATTTGGCAAGACCAGATAAACATGCAGCCATCTTTAGTCTGCAACTCACTGTTAATGTTTCTACGTTAGGTTGGGAAATATAAGGCGACATGGTGTGCCATCATGTGAACCCAAGCAACATAAAATGCAGCGGAAGTATCTTGAAAATCCTCCTTTAGTCGTCAACATTGCATCGAAACACCTGACTTTCAAAAACATCTCCTACCTATTAGTTTTGCTCTCCCGAGTGCATCATGACAAAAACACACGACAGAGTTTAAATCAGCAGTGATAACGCCTTCTGTCTGATCATTAAAAGATGAGGTCATCAAGATTTCACTGGGCGCAGAAGTGCCCAATATGTAAATTGCTTCGCAGCTCCTTGTTAGCAGTCGCCTGGCCGTTCACACCAGAAGGTCAATTCTCTGCACTGGTCAGCCAGCCTTTCTGCTCCTCTGCTCTTTTATAACTACATGTATGTCTGCTTGTACGAGTGTGTCTGCAAGATTCGCTTGCAGAAAAAATAGACAAGACACTATAACTATTGCTGCAGACTGCGAGCCAGCTGAGGTGCAGTGCAGTGCAGTGCGGTGCGGTGCGGTGCGTCCAGTGTGAGCGGCACCAATTGCTTAACATGGGCGCCAAAAGGCCGTGAACAGCACTCCACAGAAAATAGAGAGACTTTGCAGTGTTTCCACGTCCAGTGTGACGCATTACAGCGGAATGACATGGGGCACGCAGGCAAAGCAGGACAGACTCCGTCTCCGCAGCGTGTGGTTGCTGCCAGCTTCACTGTGTGTGCGTTGAGTTTTGTCAATTGGTAATGCAGTAGGTTATGGAGAGTTTGTTCAAGGTTTCAGATTCAGATTCAGATTCAGAATACTTTATTAATCCCCGGGGGGAAATTGTTTTTGTTCCAATGCTCCGTGCAAAGTAGAAATAGAAATACAGCATGAGTGGAAACAAGAGATAAAGATGAAGATATAAATAAAATACTAAAATAGACAATGAAATAAGTAAAATAAATATTAAAGTAGACATTAAAATAAAATACAATAAAATAAATATTAAAGTAGACATTAGAATAAAATAGAATAAAATAGAATATTAAAGTAGACATTAACATAAAATAAAATATTAAAGTAGGCAATAAAGTAAAATAAATAATAAGAACAGTAAAGTAGACAATCTGAAATATATACAATATACAATGAAATGGTTGTAGCATTATAAATGAAATAAGAATGAGTAATTATATTGTGTGATTTGTTTTATAAATATCTGGACTAAATAGTCCGATAATCAAAGGGAGGAGTTGTACAGTTTAATGGCCACAGGTAAGAATGACTTCCTGTGGCGCTCAGTGGTGCATTTAGGAGCAATCAGTCTCTGGCTGAAGGTGCTCCTCAGTTCGACCAGAGCGTTGCTCTTCTGCTTCGTATCGCCTCTACATCTGGTACAATCAGATAATCAATTTGATCATTTTTAAACTGACTGTACTCGTTCTGAACACAGTTTTATGCAGGATTTACCTGTTGGAGGGCGCAGAGCAGGGCGTAGAGGAGAAAAAATAGACCAGCTGGATAAAAACAATGTTAAACAGTGCTGCGCACGGGTAAGTGCGCTCTCATGTTCAGTGTAGCAGCTTCAGTTGATTATAATTGGTGTGCTCTGCTGCAGCCATGCCATGGCAGGTGTGCTGCGCTGCGACCGTGTACCACGTATTTTGGCTGTTAGCTAATCAAATGGCAGCAATTAACAATCATACAGCTCCTTCAGACTGAGTTAACAAAGCACATCCTACTATTAAATGGAGAAACCTCTGTCCCTCCGTCCGTCTGTCTGTCATTATCCGTTTTCCTCCTCACTGCTTTGACCTACTTCTCTGAACTTGCACATAGGCTTTCATGTTGGTCATGTGCAGACAGCCACGATGCCGTTTTTGCATTTTTCCCACATTTCTACTGTTTATATTCAGCCACGATGCCGTTTTTGCATTTTTCCCACATTTCTACTGTTTATATTCGCATTTTTGTCCAGTACCCATTCATACTGTGAGCACCATTAGCAGCGCGAGCTGCGCATGCACAGAGACCACTTCGAAAACACCTGCGCTGGGACCACAGTTTGGCTGTGAAGCCTTTATCTCCAACACTTGCGGATCGAAACCTGTATGTGTGTACCTGTGTGCCGGCACACGGCCCCGCGCACGCGCGTGCCTCCATGCCGTCAGCCAAAACTATGCATTTATTACACAGTGCATTTACAGTGCTCTGATTTTGCATTTCCTCTAATATACTGTTTTTGATTTCTTATTCCTCTATACATAACACATCCCCGGGTATGGACTAGATTTCTTATTCCTCTATACATAACACATCCCCGGGTATGGACTAGTTATAATTAGCCTGGTGAAACCATCCTAATCTCGTGAGCCCATATTCTGTTTCGCTCCGCAGATCAGTCTGGCCATGCAATCATAAAGGCGCATTCTGGCATCGGTTAAAGCTTACCAGGCCAATCACAACCGTTTATTACTTTGGGGCGGGTTATTGAAATCACGTCATCAGAATAGGAGGGACAAGGAGCAGAGTGAATGCATTTTGTAAACAACCAACAACCAACAACAACCAACTGATTTTGAAACTGCGATGGTAAATGTGTTGAACGAACTGGAATGTATATTTTCTTTAAAAGCAGAGCAAACGGCTGCACTGAAAGCTTTTATTGAAAAAAAGGATGTGTGTGCCGTCCTTTGTACGGGGTTTGGTAAAAGTTTAATTTACCAACTGGCTCCGTTGATCGGGAAATTCATGGGACTCAGTGACTCAGTGAAAACCCAGTGGCTATTGTTGTTTCTCTGCTAGTTGCTCTCATGGAGGAGCAGGTCAGGGAAGCGACCAAGCTGGGAATCACAGCCATGCAACTCGGAGTCCACAGTGAGGAGGAAATCCGCAAAGATGGCAACACTCTTTCCCAGACATCATCACAGCTCACCTCCGCTGCAGCTTTCTAGTCTGTTTACAGTGGTGTTGTGCTAGCCTACGTCACACATTTCGTTTACTCTGATTGGTTTTCCGTCTTCCCAATTGCGTGAAGGGGCACTTTAAGTGACAGCCATTGATACCGCCCCTCTGGAATGGAGGAAATGTACACTCCGTGTCCAGATCCATTCGCATTTTGCAAATGCCGAGTGAGTGCGTGTGCATGTTGATCTGATGAGCAGGTGTCACCTTGAACAGCAGCCTCGGCCATCAGTGTATTAATGTGTGTGTGGGTGGGTGAAGGGTGCCTGTAGTGTAAGGCGCCTCATAAATGCAGTCGGTTAACCATTTACCATGGAGCTCTGTAATGATATTTAAACTATTAATCAAGAAAATAATCCTGCAGCTCCGAAGCTAACACCAGTTGTGCTACACTAAAAGAGCGAACAAGATCCAAATCAGATCCATAAAACTAAAATCGACTTGAATTCACTTTGAATAATCATCTCTGACAGTTTCAAGTCCTTCTCTGCTCGGCTCTAATCCTCACTCATGACCTGACACCTGGAGAACACGTCCTGGTTTTAATTTCGGCACAGATCCTGTATGTACACAGGTGAGGCGAGGAGGAACCCGCTCAACCAGAGTCCATCAGGAGGTATAAAGAATTATTTATAGTGAAAATAATTAACTATCATCACATCAGCCGCAGACATGCAGCTTTAATTTAAACTTCATTTTGTCACATAAATAGTGTCCAATCTACACACACACACACACACACACACACACACAGTCCATCTAGCTGGCAAGCTTCACCACTGTACCACTAATTTGAACTAATATAACCTCTCACTCTGTCTCTCTCTCACTCTCTCTCACACACACACACACACACACACTCTGGATCTACTCTGACCGCAGACAGCTGAGCCCCCCCCCCCTCTACTTCTCACTTCACCTTGCTAATTTGAACAAGGCTTTATTTTGATATTAGTCAGAGGCTGAACTGTAGCGGGCTTGTTGGCCTCTCCTCGGGTTAATTAGTGCAGCAATGCCAGCATTCATGTGCCGGGCGAGGAGCCTGCAGACGGGGGAGGCTGAGCCGTCCCTCCTGGCAGCGGCCGCCGTCTCTGGCACCTCTGAGCGCTGGCCGGCCGAATCGCCCACCGGGTGAGTGACAAGCTGACTGGCGTGGGCATCGACTGGGTGACGCTCGCTGGACTTGAGCAGAAGTCAGTACAGGCTGAACTCGCCTGACTAGACCTGAGCTGCATGTAAAAGGTGTGCAGACTGAAATGAGCCACAAGAGCGCCCCCAAGAGGCTGTAATGTTCACTGCACACCAGGAGACGGACAACTTTACTGGTCTTCTAGTGAGGCAAAGAAAATGGTAAAGTTTGTGGTGCCAGAGACTATGTTGTTTTTGAGAACAAAAGTGTTTATCCTCTGTACGTTGGTCCGTCCAGGACTCTCTCATCTCTATAAACAGATATCTGCACATGAATTTAGAATCTGTGGGCAACCGGATGAGATACTGCTATTGGAAGCATTCAGGTTTCTGGTTGTTGTCCAAGTAGTATTGACCAATCACGTTTGAGGTGGCTTTGGTTACATGCAGGTAAACAGTCTGTGTGGACAGCCAAAGAGGAAGAACACATTTGTCTAAATGCAATCTCAGAACAAGTGATGACAGTTCTGGGTAATTTGGCTTTCAGCAGCCCAACACCCATTAACCAGGCCTTTAGAGGCCTTTCCTTTGAGGCCAGTGAGCTTTACTGCTGCATCTTAAAGTGCTTTCCATTTAGAGGTGCTGAATCTTTTATCGTTATTTAAGCACATGTTTTGCCTTTATTTTATTATCTGTTGGCTGTGCTGACAGACAGTGGGCTAATTGTGTTAACATGGTGCCCACTGCCCACCATGCGCTATTGACGAACCTACAGAACACAAAACCTGGCACCTACATTACCCACAATGCCACTGGACCCCAGACAGTGTGTCGTAGACTGTGGTGTGTCATGTCGTTAACAGCTAATGTGTCCTGCAGCAGAGATGAGCAGCGGGCTGCAGAGGTCTGGTAAACTCAAACTGTTTCTAATCAACACCTTCAGATCTTTGTACGTTGCAAGCCTCAGCACACGCTGACTCGAGTGACATCACTTGAGGACATTCATCAGACTTCACACAGCTCCCTCTGGAGACACTACAGGCTTTATATTACCGTTAACACATGAGCAGTAGAACTCCCCGCGCACTGAGGTGGAAAATCACATCAATATACTCTTAACTTCAGCCGAAGCCCAGTCGCCTAACTACCAACAGAGCCGGTTGCCATGGTTACTGACACTTCAATAAACCTTAAACCTCTGATTTAGAGCCGAGGTTGAACTGTTGACCAAAACTATGTATCGTCCATGACTGAAGAATCAGGGTTCATGTTTGTTTCAAATTATTCTCATAAATATGCATAACTCTGTCATGTCAGCTGCAGATGACTCAGTTATTGTTTGAGAAACTTAGTCAACAAGCGTCTCTTTACTCATAGAACTCTGCGTTGGAGTTTCCTCCAGCAGCTGCTGTGGGACAGATTTGAGGTATTTCAGGAATCATGAGTCTGAATGTTTTTCTTTTCATCCTTTTCATTCCTGTTTTTTCTCCGATTCTGAAATAAACTCGACTAATACTGAAATTATTTTTAAAAGTTATTTGCATTTTATGTGAGATACTTCTTGCTCTCAGGTTTTCAGATTTCCATCCATACTAGTTTTGTCTTGATGCTATATTAAGAAATATTTCTTCAAATCTGATATTTGTTTAGTAAATGAACAGAAAATTAATCAACTATTGTGATAACCAGTTTTATGTTTGTTCATTTCAGTGATTCATTTCTCACTAAACAAACGTCCCTGGAAATCAACTTGAGCAGAGATGTGACAGCTCTATCTTCATTAAGTGATAAATATGCATGAGAAGAACCAAAATATGAGTCATTGATCATTTACTTACTGATTTCACAGCCAATTACCAAACCATGCATAACAGTCAGAGGAATCTGGGTCTTCATTTCACAGAACAATAACAGCCTGTACTTTCATTTTATTTTTACACTTTCAGTTTTAAAACTCGTTCAAGTTTTTCAATTATGTGTTCATCAATATGTGCGTGCACTATAGTCGCATCGTAGGACGTCATCAAACACGTCATGCTACAAGTTTGTTGCTGCTTCACACAAAAGAAAAACTAACAGAGTTCTCATTTTCCATGACTTATGTAACCAGCCAAACCGTCCGCTTCAAAGGAATACTTCACCCACAAAATGATCACCATGTATTATCTTGAATTCATAAACACATAACAACAGCAAAATTCTTATTTATCCAGTGGAATGCTCAGTACGTCACAAACACATTTTTAATAAAGCTTCTTGATTTAAGAAAAGTTTACAGCCGGTTAACAGCTGAGAAGATTTTGACCGGTTACAAGTCTGTCTACAGGTTAATTTTGCTCCTCTTCATTCAGTGCACTGCGTACCACCCAGGTCTGGCAGGAACAAGCAGCGCTGCTCATTCAGTGATAACCACTAGTAATGCTGTCCCTATCCAACCCTGTTGCTGTGGAAACATTGTCCCCACCTTCCTATCTCCCCCTAGGTCACCCCAGGGAGTAAGTGGCTTAATTTTGAGCAGTAAAACCCTCTTCAGGCATCACTGTAACTGTTAGCAGTGTCAGCACGGCGAGTGGTGCTATAATAGTGAACAATGCTAAAAGGGTTTTACTCATAGGGGCGACTGGGGGAGACCCGAGGGTGGCCACAGTGTTTCAGCAGCAACATGATCCGCGACTGGGATGGGGTTACTAGCTGTAATCGCTGAACGAGCAGGGCCGCAAGCTAGCTAACGTTAGCTCCCACCTGACCAGGGTGGTGCGTAGTGCAGAGCGGCCAAGGAACCAGAGAGAGGATGTTTTCACACGTTAACATGTCTCGCTGGCTGTCTGTCAGCAAAGCCAACAGAAAGTAAAAACAAGGATATGCGGGCTAAAGCTCACTGAGGCAGCTGAAAGGAAAGGCCTCTTGTATTTTGCGTCTTGTTTTTGTTCTCAAAAATTAACCAGTTAGTCACCAGGTAATGGGTGTCAGTCTATGGAAAGCAAAATCAAGCGGAACTGACATCACTAACTGACCTATGACTAAGCCACGCCCCCCTCCACTCACTCAGACAAACTATCAACATTCAGTGACGGGCGCTATGGCAGGTGTCACAGTACACGGCATTTCACAGGAGGCAACTGATGATTTTTGGGGACATAACGATCAGATGTCATTGAGAAGTAACCAAAAGGGCCTAAACTACGCATTGGAGGGATATATTCATAATTTTATTGTTGAGAAGGTCGATGAAAAGCTTAAATTACAAGCCAAAATTTACAGGTCACAGTGTACGCTTGTGAACCGCATCTGGTTGCCGTCACCATCAAAGACAACAAGTTAAAGTGCCACTGAAGTTAAGGTTTTTGGCTCAGAATATGAGAAAAGGATAACGGCCTTTTTACCATCTTTACCAAGAGTGTCTCTCCGTTAGTTTGGTGCTACAGTATTTACACTGAATCATTCAGCATAACGTTTGCCAACCTTTGTTATCTCTGCCATTACAGATAAGTTAATGAAGCTAAGCTCCAGAAGTTAACGTTAGCTTAACTAGAGCCCTTTGGACAACAGCTAACAATGATGTACGATCACCAAAGTACAAAACTAGAACAAAATAGGCTAATGAACTCCCAGCAAACAAGGTGACATGATGAACAACGCAGCTAGGAGCTAACGTTAGGCTAACTTTAGCTAACGTTAGCTAGAGATGTTAAAGATAACTTTATATTTCTTTCCAGCAAAGTGACAATATGTTGCCTCAAACACAATGTTGACTTACCTTAGAACAGATGTAGACATCATTGTTAATCTTATTCACGTTGAGTTGATGTTGTGGTCTAACGTTACCACACAACTTTATCCAAAGGAGACACTTTTCTCGGTTGAGATGTGGTTTAAAGTGTAAAAAATACATCTGGTCGCCCAGCCTCTCAGGATACCTTGTGTCAGAGTTGCATGTACCCCATGCACACCGTTTGACCATTTTTAAACTTCAAATCTCTTAAAAAGCTCATAAAACCGAACAAAACTGACTTTCTGTAATGCATTTCAATGGACGTCCAGGCAGAGAATGTCCCAGTGTATGGGAATGGCTATACGCACTGTGATTGGCTCATCGCGTTTGAGGGCGGGGCTTAGCCATAGGTCATTTGTAACGTATTAGTGAAAAGTCATGTGTCAGTGAAATACTGAGCACACGACTGGATAAATGAGACTTGAATGTCACAGCACAGAGTTGCATTAAAGTTTGTAAATGGATACTGTGATATAATTCTGCTGATTTCACAAATGGTCACTGTAAACATAAATGAATGAAGAACGTTAGCCTTGTTGATTTCTCCGTTCACTACGGAGGCACGAGAGAAAAACAAAGTAACTGATCATTGATATATAAATGGTCATTTTGCAGGTGAAGTTATGTGTATATGTGACGTAGTCTGGCAGTGTGTGATGTGGGAAGTGAGACTACCCTACTTGTGTGTGTGTGTAGAAAAGTACTGTAATTGGTGTCAACCAGTGTACTAAATTTTCTAATTTCCCTCCTCCTCCTCCGAAAAGTCTTCAGAGTAAAAAGTCATTTTTCAGCTCTTTTTTTAATCGTTTTTTATTATTTTTATTTTCTATGCAGATGCGTTCTCCTACAAAATCACACCAATATTTCTAGGATAATTATTTCCTAATAAAGCTTTTCAGATCATCGGCTGAAAATTCCTGCATTTTTTCCATCGCAACATTTGTATATCAAAGAAAAAAAACTTGCTAAGTCAGGTTTTTTAATATTGTGCAGCCTGAGAATAAACAATGACTTTATTCATGTAAAAAATTGTGTGGCAGGTTGATGGATAATGAGAATAATCATTAGTCTGGTCGTCTTCACCCTCTCTTACTTTGAGTGGTGTATTTAGCTGCTGCAGAGTAGGAGCGGAGGATTCCTTCCAGCTTCAGTCTGCAGCCCTCCTCATTTGTTTATGCAGTCCTCTCATATCATGCAGACACACACACTGCTCAGGTGGAGGGAGGTGGTGGGGGCAGAGGCACCAATCATCCGCTCCGCACCGTGTTTTTTTAAGGGATTAGGCTTAATAAGATGGCAGGCTGAATTTATGGAGCTAATATTTCACGGTGGGGTGATTCATGGAGGATTTGGTGCAGCGCAGCAGCTTAATGGATGTTCAGAAAGACTTGCTTGACTTGTGCCTGATATGATTAGCCCCGCGGGAGCACTGCTGCTTAATACACCACTGTGTGAGTGTTTGTGAGTGTTTGTGTACAAAGACGGGCCTGAGAAAAATGTACGAGTAAACAGGACACGCACAAATCCCTCCTGTACTGGACTCTATGTATGGAACATGTATTTCTATTCCATGTGGCCCCAGTGACAGAAAACAGGCGCCTGCTTCCATCTTCTCACCGGGCGTCACCTCATCCGTCACTAATGAACCATCAACCTGTCCTCTCTCTCTCATGCATCCATCAATCCTCAGAGTATAATAATGTATTAATAATTACAGCTACAACAGCATTTCAAAGGATCTGAATCATCAGTTTCGTATTTGTAAAGCTTTCAATTAAGATCTGCATTTTATTGGCTGAGGTGTTCTGAGCGGCAGCCTAATTAACTATGAATAAATGAGTTGATAGAACAATATTTAGCAGCTAATTTGCTAATTAAACATTTCAGCCTTTTTAAAGCATAAATAGCAAACATTGATGGTTCCACCTTCTGAAATGTGCAAATCAAGTCACAAACTAAATACATTTTAAACGTTTAAGGAGAACTGAGCATTCACATCATAATGTCCAGTTTCTAAAATACTTTAAATACTTTAAATACCTTCTAAACTACTGCTTAAAATATGGATGTCACTGAGAGAGCACACAAAATCTCTACAATCAGCACAGTTTCAAGATTAGAGTCACCAATTCAGTATCTGACCAAATGTCTCCCCTTCTGTTCCTGAGATATGACGTTAAAAAAACATGATGATGTCACAGTCAAGCTGACCTTTTGACCTTCATTATTTTATCCTGTTAGACATTTTTGTCAAGTTTTGTCAGAATTAGTGTATGAATTCTTGAGCTGTGGCCAAAAACATGTTCAGGTCCATGACCTTTGGACCCTTTGTTTGTGCAATATCTGAATATTTTTCCTCAAGACATCCTTGAGACGTTGTGTTCCTAAGAACGGGACGGACGGACGGACAAGCAGAAGGCATGAGCCCTTTTTAAACAGGAACTGTGCAAATTGCAGGAAAGCCCAATCAGTCTTCTTTCAGCATTGGCAGTATAAAAACAAAATCGGGGACTGCAGCAAAATGCCGCCTACCTACTTTTCTTTATACAGAATGTGCCTTTTTCAGAGCAATGGGAGGTGTGAGCAAGTAACAAAACGTGTAGCTCAGCGTGTGACGAAAACAGTGATGTACTCCAAGAGAAGCCGCAGCTGGTCAGTCCTTCGACAATTCTCTTATAAGTCGGCCCGTCTTCGTTTGCAAGGACAAGGAGGGCACGCAATTCCTTGTCTCCCCAGTTGCTCATCTTTACAGTGTCTGTCAGGTTTGTGTTTCCCTCTTGCTACTAGCTGCTCATTCTTGCTGTCAGCTGTTTCCTGTTAGTCCACCCCCAGTGGGTCGCACGTGCGGCGTCATCAACAGCTCCTCCCACAAGTCATCAACAGCCCCTCCCAGCTCTTCCTCGTTCTTTTTAAACCAAAAAGTTTAGCCAATATGTCTACCCCTACGCAGCGGAAAATTGGGCGCCTTGGATCAACTCACCAATCTGGCTCTGTGTGTCTAAACGCTCGCAGCTTGCCGGCAAAACGGCCCAACATTCGCTGATAATCTGGCAGTGTAAAAGGGGCTATCATGTCTACAGCCAAAGCTGTCTCTGGTGCGGAGGTATAAAAACTGACCAGACTGAAACCATGACTGTATAAAGAGAACTTAATTCCTATTAAAGTTGTGAAGCGATGCATGAAGCCAAAAAGGTTTGACCTCCATGAGTTTAATTACCCAACGTTGGACCCAAGAAGCAGCTGTGCCGCTCTTCTTGACTTTCGTAATGTTATCAATCAGCTGTGTATTGATGCATCTGAATCGCTCTCTGTGATGCAGCAACACTGCTTTGTTTCCCTGAAGCAGGATCGCTGCTGCCACCACAGGTGTAAGTTCAGACTTTATGTCTTTTTTATTTATCAAACACAGTAAAGTTTCACCTCTTCAGACTCTACTAACTATCACAATGAAACAATACAAGAAGGGAATAATCGACCTGCTCCGAGGGCTCATGCACAGACTTTGCTTTGCTTCGAAATTGTAGGAGCTGTGGTGTCATTGATAAAAAAGAATCAAGAATCAGTGAATCATAACTCGTCTGTCCAGATCCAGGCAGGTTTGTCTCCAGTGTTTGTCAGTGTTGAGCTGATCCGTCTGAATTCTACGGAAATGCACCTGTTGACTCAGGAAGAGGGACGACCAGGGTCATGATATCTATTAGAAAGATAAAGAATGACGACCGCCTCCTCAGCACCCAGTTGATTGCTTCACACACACACACACACACACACACACACACACACACACACACAGTCGCCGCTATCCTCAAAAGTCATCTTTTCTATGATTAATCATGTGTTTCACAGTATCTATCTGCATCAGCAGGTCAATTTACTGCCTGGATCTCCTCAGGCAGTAAAGCAGTGATGGAGGAGGTGGAGGAGGAGGTGGAGGCAGACAGCTGGTGGCTCAGTCACACTGATTCAATTGTCACAGCTCGTCTCAAACTTTCCACTGCAAATTTAAAAGCTTTAAAGAAAAACAATATGACCCAGAATTATTTATTTACTGGACCTCAATGCCAAAATCACAACACAGCAGGAGAGTTCCCTCAGAGGAGGAGAGGAGGGGAGAAGAGGAGAGGGGACGAGGTGAGGAGGAAGTGTGGAGAGGAGGGGTTGATTAGAGGAGAGGAGAGGAGAGGAGGAGGAGGAGAGAAGCAGAGGAGGGAAAGTGAAAAGGAGTTAAGGAAAGGAGTGAAGTGAAGAGAGGGTGAGAAGAGGCAGGGAGGAAAGGAAGTAAGGAGACAAGGTGACCAGAGGAGGTGTGGAGATGAGGTGAGAAGAGGAGAGGAGGTGAAGAGGACGTGTGGAGAGGAATGAGGGGAAAAAAGGAGGTGAAGCGAGGTAGGGAGGAGGTGAGGAGAGAAGAATGGGAGGAGGATAGATGCAGAGAGGAGGGGAGACGAGGAGGTGAGGAAGTCATAAGAAAAGGATGGAAGGGGAGGATGTGTGGAGAGGAAGGGAGAAAATGAGGTGAAGCGAGGATTGGAGGGCGTCATAAGAAGAGGAGGTGAAGAGAGGCAGGGAGGAGGTGAGGAGGGGAGGAGGGGAGAGGGTAGATGCAGAGAGGAGGGGAGAGGAAGAAGAGAGAAGGAGAGGAGGTGATCTATGAAGGGAAGACGAGCAGGGTAAGAGGTAAGGAGTGGAGGGGAGGTGAGGAGAAGACAAGTTCTCCCCCTGCTGGTGATGATACACAAACAAGCTGTTATAGAGCTCAAACACACACACACACACACACACACACACACACACTGCAGCTTGTTTGTTTGTTTGTCTTTATGGAAATTGAAGAAGCAGGTGGTGCAGCTCTCAGAACTGAGTATATCAAACTGGGAAAAGTGAAGTTTTGGACTCTGTAGTACACACACACGCACACACACACACACACACACACACACACACACACACTGCAGAACAGAGACAGATTGTTGTTACATTTATCAGGAGGACACACATCAAGAATAAATCTCAGATTGATTGTGTTTGCTGTCTAAATGATCTTTTCTCTGATGAACGACAGCAGCAACATTTCCTTTTGTTTCTGAATATTGAGGCAACAAACGAGCTTTAAGACAAACTCATCAATTACAAATTCAGAGGAGGGAAAGTTTCCATATTTCTACTGAGAGGGAACATGACGTTGAGCTGATTGGATCCTATCCTGATACCTGGGCGCTGGTTCAGTAGGTTTTGGGATGTACTGCAATTTTTGTTTATTTTTTAACACCGTACCATGAGAGGATGCTGACTCACACACTTCAGCAGACTTTATATCATGAGGCATATTTCCAAAAACAATGCACGTCTTAATTCAGTCTTTGACTTTTATTTCAGCAGCATCACAGACTGCAGAGAAACATGATAAATAAACAAGTGATGGTTTTATGGTTTTATTTTTAACACTTCTATTGAAGCACTGTGAGACGTTGCTCTGCGAAAGACGGTATATTAAATAGGGCTGACCCAAATGCTTTAAAGCTTCCAAGCTTCAATTGTTGCCGTGGTAATCGAGATGTAAATCAGCATTTGAATGCTTGGGTTTTTGTTTAGTCTTGAAAGGAGGTGGTAAGTGTCTGACACAGATGAAGTCCGTGTCCTCAGCGAAGTCATCGACCCCAGTTTCAAGCAATTCAAAGGAGCAGGTGAGACAGATTGCAGAGTTATCTGAGGCTGGCGACTGTAGTAAAGCACCTGCTTTGTATCTAATGATGCTGCCCAACACGCGCCCATTCGCCAAATCCCAGATCAATCTTTTAATACACTTTTATTCCAGTGTAGTTTCCAGTGAAATATTAAGTTTATATTGTGACTTTGCTGTTTTAATGTTACTGTTGCTGCTCTGGAAACATTTTGTTATAAAATATTCAGTTTTATTTCTGTTGTGAATTTATTCTTTTTAAATAAATGTAAATTGTAAATGTTACACTATTAGTTCCCTGAGCATCTCTTCCACATAGTAGCAAAAATTTGTCCTCTAACTGAAAAATCTCCAGTTGAATCAATATCATCGGATCGAATCGAATCGAAATGGAACTGATTCAGGAAATCAGTGGCGATACCCAGCCCTAGAGGAGAGCAGGCAAAAGTTCCTGAGACAGACTCAGTACAAGTTGTAGCAACTGAAATTCAGCCTGTGCAAACCCCAGTGCACCCCCTGTGGGTTTAAAGTGGGCTGGAGTCTAATCTATGTAACGGCAGCAACAGAAAGTTTTCTGATCTTGGGAGAAGTTTGCGCTGCGCTGGCTGAATTCAAGTAGCTATTAGAGTCCTCAGACTGTCCACCATTTTCTGCTTTTTGACTTTGGCTTTGTTTTTCTAAAACAGATATGATGTCACGTTACTCATAGATTACCACAATAAAAGTGGCAACTTATTACCACCTCTGCCTTGTAATTATTTCAATTCAGGCAACAAAAAGTTGTTGTAAAACACAGGCAGCCAAGTGACAGCGCAGAGACAGAAACATCCCGCTGTCTTTGGCCTGTGACGTTGGAAAATCCTCTACCTCTCCTTAACTGTTTTTAACCAGCGGGGGCCCTGAAGCACTGGTAGAAAGGTTGAATCCACTGTTGCAAAACATAGCCTCAAAAACAAATGGGTACACATCTGTCATGCTAAAAAATCAAAACCACAGAACGATGTCCCCCAGCTGCTTTAGTTTGTTCTGTTTGTGAGGCCTGGTATTGATTTATTGTTTAACTTATGCAGCCACTCGTTTAGAGGATAAAATAAAAACAGCCTCAGGGAGAGTTTCTCAGGAGACTCCATTTGGTGGGAAATGAAACCAAACTGAGGGAATATCTGCAGGAAAACAATAACTCGTTACCCGGTCAATCATTTACCAGAAAGCAGCTGTGTAATGTCACATCTGGAGTCATATCTGGACAAACAGAGAGAATCTATATTAATCATGTTGATGCAGGTGGAGGTGAAGCAGAGTCTCAGGAGGATTCAGCAGGTTTCTAATGAGCTGCAGCGGCTCTGTGATGAAGTGACACCGTGTTGCATTATGCAACATGGCTCTGCTGCTGTCCACCACCTGCTGTGTCCTCTCCAGCCTGCAGCCAAACTTTCCACAGAAACAAAAAGATAACTATGTCTCTGTTTTACGACGGCAGCGAGGTAAACACACCAGAAGCTGCTGGGAGGATTTTCCAACGTCGGCCTGAGTGACGGGCCGAAGGCAGTGGGATGTTTCTGTCTCTGTGCTGTCACTTGGCTGCCTGTGTTGCCTGGAAATGTATTATTTACTGAGACAACGGAGCAGAATGTCACCGGCCTGAGAGGACGCCAGCTGCACCTCTGCTTTTATACTGCACGTCTTCAACTTAAACCTTAACTGGCAGCTTAATGCACAACACAAACACACCATCTGCTCCTGGTCTGCTCCAGAGTTTATCATCCTGCTGGGAAACTTTCTACTCTTTCTTGACTTCATACAAACTGAAATATTCAGCAATGAAACGATTATTTCGGCAACACACAACTAGTGAGCTATTCTGATAACCGGCTAGAAAAGAATAAAAGATTATTTCCCTCCAAGGTGAAATGTTGGCTTTGGCTTATCGATAGTTACAACAACACTGACTGCATAATCACTCCAAGTCACTTACACAAAACATATTATTTTCTCTGCTTTTTAGCACAGTCAATCCAATCCAGGGTTTCAACGACGTGAACAAAGAGGATGTGTACATTATGTGTGAAATACCAAGCTGTCGTTGAGGACACTTTAAATTCACTGAAGAACAGGGGCTGGTGTATAACAATGTACACAAAGAAACATAAACTGGTAATGATGAAGGAAGAATGTGCTGTGACAATGTGAACACTTCACGCTGATGTACACAGTTTCACCTGAAATAGCTGCAGGTGAGATGAGGAGAACATGAATATAAGTTGAATGAAGGATAAACATTGTTTGTAGTTTACTTTAGGGCTCTGATCTCTACACAAACTTGCACAGTTTCTGTTCAACCCCGATTCGAGCGCAAACCACAAAAGCAGTTTTGGGCCTAAGCCCGATTAAAAATAAGCAATATCCTTGCCGCAGCACTGACGGCGGGCGTGAGTCCATCCTGCAGGCCATCACTGCATGTCATCCCCTCTCTTTCTCCCACTTTCACACTTAAAAACTGTCCTGTCAAATAATAAAAATAATGCTTTTCTACTGTGAAAAAATATATATTTCACATTTTAATATTAAAACATTTATAACTGGCTAAATGCTGACATGTTTCACCACTTCTCCTTCTTCTCCTCCTTACTTCAAGTTTCACTTCTCATGCACAACAGGTTCGGCAGAGCGAGCTGCGCACCATGGCACGTCCCCATATTGGAGTGTGCATGGTGGTCCAATGCAACACAGCACGCAGATGATGATCACTGCTCTTAGCTGCATTTTACACACGTCTCTCCCACTGGTGGGGTCGCCGTGCAGCCAGAGCAGAGGCAAGTGTCCATGGAATAGCGGACGCGGGGTACGCGTGGGACATGTCCCCCGCACTTGCCGTATCTGTGCCCTCCATCCCCCACACTTTTTACAGCTGTTACCACCGTTCAATTTGTTTTTAACATGTGGTAACGTGTTTTTCCGAGCCGTCTTTAAATGCACCATGAGTAGATGGCGCCAGGCACATACACATTCTGTCGTGCTGTGATCAGAATCAATGCACAGATGAGGCCTGTGCTGCTGGGCAGTGCAGCAAACCAGCCAGCAAGAAGCAAAAAACCTTTCACAGTTTCTTCCAAACAAACCGTGTAAGTTTAGTAATGCTGTTGCATGTAGATAACGTTAGCTAAATGATGACTAATTAATAGATGCCTATATATCAAGTTAAGCTAGTTAACAAGAACACTAATGTTATTGTTACCTATGTTAAATCACTTGCTAGCTAGTTTCATGCTAGGAATAAACACACTCCTCCTTAATTTCTGCGCAGAACTTGTGCTCACTATTACTTTGCATGTATTTTTTTAAATCTTTTTGCCACAATATAAAGAGCAGGGTCAGGGAGGAGACAGTGGACCAGAGGCCAGCAAGGATGATCACGCAGGGTCTTCACAGGTGAGGAGAGATTATAACTGGGTGAGAGAAAATATCTATAGCATAAAAGTGACTTAATTTCCACAGCTATGTCACCACTATTATTCCTAATTCTATTTATGAATTTTGCTTTGCCCATTTGTTTTCTATATTATTGCAATAGAATAAAGAGGGACAGGGAGAAACCAGGCAGGTATCAGGACAGGGACCTGACAGCACCATCAATTATCAGCCCAAGGCTTCACAGGTAAGGAGAAATTATAACTGGCTAAGGAAATGTCTGTAGGATAAGAGTGACTCTAAGATTAATTTTCACAGCTATTTCAGAACTACTCTTATTTATGCTCTGAAATGTTTTTTTTTTTTTGTCTGTATTGCAATAGGTAGCACAGGGAGAAGGCTTAAAAATATTTGATTAATTTTGCACATCTGTGCTGTCATTTGACTAAAATGTAACATACATCTTGATGTTGATATGTTTAGTGTTGTGTCACTTTCTGTCTTCATGCCATTCAATTAAATTATGTGGCTTATTACCCTGTTACCTTGTCACTTCCATTCCATTTTGTGTGCTAATAACCTGCTAACAGGAATGGTGTTTTACTGAATTTTTCATGTTCAGTGTTGTCATTTGGCACTTAGTTATCTGTCTACTTACCCTGTAGATGCTCGAGGGTCATTCTGTGTCAACTCAACCAGAGTTTGGCAGCTAAAACTTTAGACTTTGATCGTATATCATTTTAAGAACTAAAGTCGGTCCCTGGTGCTGTACTGTGGCTGAGTTATGTGGCTCTTTAGCTGCTAAGGAGAGGTGCAACTGAATGCGAGAGGATGATAAATCACTCGATAGACCTCTGAACAATTTGTCCCCCTCACTTCTGAAATGATGGCTATGCCCCTGCAAGTGTCTGTGGTTAGTTGTCACAGGTCTGTAATAACAGCAGGACAGTCACATGTCTGTTATGTAAACTACTTAAGTCAGCAGGTGAGGTTTCTTTTTGCGCTGCTGCAAAAAAAGAAACCTCACCTGCTGACTTAAGTAGTTGAGGTTTCTTTTTGCGCTGCTGCAATAGAGCTACAGTTTGTTAGAACCACTAGACCAGTGAAAATATTTTTTTGTCGCGAGGATAAATTGTCTCACATGTTGTGTCACATCTGATCGGCTCTTCCAATTGGACTTCGAACTACTGAGAATGAAAACTGGTGGCCAATTGATCAGACTACCCCTAACTGGGGGTGTTTCATCTATAATCCTTGCTCAGCCGCGACTCTGGCTGCTTAAAGTAAAAAATACAGCAACAACTTATTGTTATGGAGAGATTTTTATACTGATACAGCAGCAGCGTTTTATCAAAGCATATTGGGGAAATGCTGGACACAGAGGTCTAATGAGTGGTGGAGTAGGCAGACAGATGTTTAAGGGGCATTTCTACATCCACTCACAGCTTCTCTGCATTTCTGTCTTTGTGCCTGCCCACAGTTTTAGTGGTGAATCTACATAGTTTAATGCTTCTGGCCCCGAACACGACTCATTCAAACAGCAGGTGAAATGTGAACATTTCCTGTACTGACTGTTCTCTGTCGTACTGTTTAATTCGTTCATGAAACCAGTGACCAGGAGGAAACGTGGGAAATGACTCAAGATTACAGAGCGAGTGTGGGGTAATGATGTGTTTCACCAAGCTTTCCTCTGAGTGAGTCACAGAACACACAGCACTCGGACCATGATTCACTGGGACTGCGGTCGCTCAGACTGTGACAGCCGAGGCACAGAGATCCAGGAAAACGAGTTAGAGAAAGGACAGAAATAAATCAATCAGACTCTACGGGCGGCAGCAGGAGAACCAGAGCCATCAGTCAACACTGAAATAGCTTCTTTTATCACCACACAGCCAGAATCTAGGAAGAACTGCAGCACTGTTTTCCAAAACAGCCTCGATCCATTTAGAGGGAAAAACCCTCAAACAATAAAACTCCCATCAGGTTTAAAGTCAGAGACTGAAACTCTTCAGTCACAGAGGAAAACTCCATCTAAAACGCTGTTAGATGGAGAAAAATGGAAAGAAACTTTGCTCTTGTTTGGTATTTTCAACACTAATGGGGTGAAAAATGTGAAGATACTGTCAGAGCTCCAGCCTTTTCACACCAGCAGCCACTGGTGCTTCCTACTGAAAGTTTCTGGAGGACAAGCACATCATTTAGGAGCACCACTTAAACTGACGCGCAATGCAACACACTCATATTCTTTCAAACTTAACTGTATTATGTGGCACTTTAATGTTAAAAAAAAAAAGAACCCTGAAATTATGAAATTGTCAAATGGGGTTTTTTTAGTTACACAGGTGACGAGTTTCAAACTTCCTGTAAATATAATCCAATTAATCTCATTTCTATACGTTTATTTTGTACATACTCTGTGTTTATGCCTTATTTAAAAAGCAGACATAGTCACGTTTGTCCTGGGCAGTTTCAATGCATTCACCATATCGGTCTGAATATGGGGGGACTCTTTATCAGTGGCTGTTTAACGACAGAGATGCGAGTGATGGGTAGCTTGATGTAGAAACATCAGACGCCGCCTTTGGTTGACCAGAGAATCACAGGACAACAAGATTTGACCCTGCTTGGATGACTGAAAAAAAAGCTAACGTCAGCCCGTCCGCTCACATCTCCGTAGTCAAACCAGTCGACGTTAAAGTCGGAGACAGAAACAAAGTGAAGTCCAAACAAGTAGAGCAGATGTAGAGTACAGTCTCAGGCTGCCCCTCTACCTAGTGTGCAGTGAAGTTTACTTCTAGAGACGTTTTGGTCCCTAAATTTTGCTGCGGAGTGGACGCTCTTGACTTTCCTACTACTCTTTGGTACAAGCAGCTGCAGATGTGATGCAGCAGCACAGAGGAGGAGAAACCTTCCACCTTGAGGCTCCGTGATAACACTATCTTCTCTCTTCTGATTTGAAGTGGCGAGTATACAGTTCACAGATACTTAATCCGACACAGTCTCTGACTTTTCTTTAACATCTTGTGTCAATAAAAATGTTGTTGCACATTTCCGATCCATCGTTAGTGCAGTTAGCTTGTTCACTATATTACATAAATGCCGCTGTCACACTGAACGCTGAGCCCTGTTCAAACTTGAACATTTTATACGGAAGAAAAAAAAACAGAATCTTCGAATATTCGAATTTAACGGCCAAATCTGATTAGACTGACGGAAGCCTGAGTCAAGTACAGCCCTAGTACGGTCGATGACCCAATCTGACACTCTACACAATAATGAAGCACTGATGTTTATAGAAATGGAGCGTTCTTTGTCAATATGAAATGACAAAGGGTTCAAAGTCCAAATGAGAAGCACTCTGCTGCTCCGTCTCCTCAGACAGCGTGCCTCTCTTACAGTGTGGTGCTCTAAATGACCAAAGGTAACAACAAGGTAACAACAGCTCTCAAAACGTACAAACAGTTCACTTCCTGCCACAGTGTACTCTGGGCTCAGAGTGACCATTTACCAAGCGATAAACTCTAGAGCTGAAAATGAAGTCAAGTGCCAAAAACTGCAGTTCCTCTAATGTCCAAATACAAAGCAGATTTGGCACAAATGAAGATGGAAATATCAGCTTATCAATCTCTTATCAGCATTAGAGGTTCCTCCCTGACAACAGATACAGAAAACATTATAATTTCCATCAAATGAAAACTAGGAGCTAAAAGAGGCTGGAAACTTTCACAGAGCTGAGGACAGGAGAAGTATCACAGCAACCAACAAGTCATTCAGCACACAAACCTGTGTGTAACGTTGTATTGATGGAGATGTGAATCCTTCAACACCCTGACAAATGGAAAATCATAGAAATAGTGACACAACGGTCATCTGCCACAGATGATGTAAGACACAGTTGACGTTTAAAGACTCACAAAAATAAAACAGTCATATCCTCCTAAAACTCACTCAGTGCTTTAAAAAAGAACCAAACTGTCACACACGGTGTTTACTCATCAGATGCATCAGTCCCGCCCACATCATTGATTCATCTGTGAACAACAAAAATCACACACGATCCACTGAACGGTGTTACACAGTAATCACAAACAATGAATCTATCTTTATACAATGACTGTACAGCCTCGTTTGGACTGCAGATGGTGCAGTTTCCAAAGAGCCATGAAGCAAAGCAGTCTCAGAACCCATCAGCTATCGATCTGAAGACAATAAAACGTCTGCGGGCAAGGGCCAATGTTTCGGCTGATCCACGCAACCCAAGACTTTTTTAAAAAGCTAATATCAAGCTAACTGGTCAAACAGATGATAGTTAATGGGTTCTGAAACTGCACTTCGACCAATGCATTTCGCTTCTCCACACAGACTGTTTACCTGCCACTCAAACATGATTGGTGAATACTACTCAGACTACAAACGGGAACCAGAACACTTCCAATACCAAAATCTTGTCCCGTTAAACTTGGTTATTAAAGAATTGTAGTGATATGTAGTAAGCAGGACATTCTATGGTGTAAAAAAACATGTCAGTGCGATGAAGGCCAACTGTTGCGTCGCCTCACATCATCTGTGTCTTGGCCATAAAGTCTGCACTTGAACACACCGCACAGATGACAACCCATGGCCAACTAGCACGTACGCTCTGCACCTGTGTGAGAGGAAATAGCTCTTCACACCAGCTGGAGGCAGTAGTCTGTATTCATCATTCAAAAAGGGAAACAGGAAGACCGACAGGATGGATTCAAGATGCCAGTTAGCACTTTAGCAACACAACATGATGTTGGAGAACAAGTGATATTCACTGAGCGCTAGCAAACAATAACACACAAATATGAATGTTTCTGCAAAAAATTAATCTCACCTAATGTAACAAGTTTGTTCTTCCTCACTCCCTTGAATTCAGCCGTTTGTTTACTTCCCTCATGTCCGTTTCTCTACTCGTCCACTGAGCTGAACTGCCAATCAGAATGACTTCATTCACCACCAGGCTCTGCCGTCTCCAACGCTGATTCAACATGCTCAATCCACTGAAATAAAGTAGACAACAGCTGACTTGTGCCAACAGTGGGGGACTCGCTGCAAATACTAGTGCAACTGATGCTCACCAACGACCCAACACTGACCAACAGCTTGTTGTGTCAGGGTCATCAGGGACGGACTGAACTGCTGGGGTTCAGATCCACAGTTCAATCCCCGGCTCCTCCAGCCCGCATGTCGAGGTATCCTTGGGCAAGACACTGAACCCCAAAGTGCTCCCGATGGCTGCTCCATCAGTGTGTGAATGGTTACTGAGTAGCAGGTGGCACCATGTATGGTAGCCTCGGCCACCAGTGTGTGACATGAGGTGTAAAAGCTCTATACAAGTGCAGTCCATTTACCATAGCAATATACTGGCAATAATCTAATGTCTGCCATTATAGCTCATTGCAACAATTGAACCATTTGATGTAGACTGCAGGACTTGTTGGTAACCAGCGAAACTCCAGATTCACTCTTGTTTGAAACAAGCTTTGTCCACTTGGTATATTGCTTCGCTATATTAGCTTTTTTCTTTCAGCACTGCATCTGCCATTTTTGTAGCTTTCTCTGTAATGCCTGCTGCTTAGCATCTGGCACCTGACCGCTGCCTTTTAATACAGTCATGACCTCAGCTGCGCAGTGTGCTCAAGAACGTCAGGAACACAGCAAAATAGGAAGAAAATCCAGTCAGAGGGCAGAGTCTCTGCGGATAAACACACCACCACACAGTGAGTGATGACTGAGATGGATTACTGCTGTATGAGTCTATACATTGTTTTTTGGAAAAAGCCTGCTTAGTATACCTTCTAAGATGAGGCACCCAGGTGCAGAACAGCCATGGTTGTCCTTAAGATAACAAAGTTGTTTTGAATATCGTGATATTTATCTTTAAATATCGACGGCTGCTTTACAAGAATTTAATCCCATCAATGGATTAGTCTTCCTCATTTAATGAAAAGACTAAGGCTGCAACAGATTGTATTTCCTTTATCCTACTGATATTGTCAAGGGAATACTGTGTGAGACAACTAAGGAGAAAACGTCCTTTTGTTTTTTGTTTATTTAGGAAAACAAAAGGCTGCTGTTTTCTTGAGATAGTGACAGAATTATACTGTTATCACAAGTAAACAACTCTATTATTCCAAGATAACGTGAGGATTAATATTCGATCTCAAGGTAACAGGATTAAATAAAACTATAGTCGTTCTTTTGTGATGTGGATAAATAGCAGCTCGGTGTATTTTCTGCTCCTGAGCCATAAAAGCTTTCAGTGTGATTACGGCTCTGACGTCAAATTCTTCAGTTCTTTGTCCTTCAGCGCAGCACAAAGCCGAGTGCAGTACAAGTTGTGAATTTGGTGAAAGCTTCTAATTTGAGCCGATGTATTCATCCAACTGTAGTGCAGCAGGACAGGCTGGAGAGCCGGCTGTGTGTCAGCCTCTGACTCACCGCAAACATGAGTGTGTAACTGGAGAGGTTCAATGAGTCCAGGTTAGAACAGAGTTATAACACTCTGTACAACGCAGCAGAAAACAAACACAAGGCACACACAGATGAAATCAAACCAACATCGATTCCTGACGACGAGAAGTCAAGAGAGTTTAACCTCGGAGAGTCAACAGGGAACAGTGCCTCTTTGAAACAATCAAACTCGCACCAGCAGTTACACAAGCCCAGATAATACAAAGCAAAACAACATTAATTAAAAAGATAACTATAAACCTAAAACAATGACGAAACTGTTCTCTGTTTGCAAATACACTGTGAATTCACAAATAAAAGCTGGTATCCAAATAACTGGACAACCTGTCGCCAATTAAGGCAATAAAAACATGGATGATGGTGGAATTAGCTGCAGCAACAGCTCACTTGGTATATTCACTGTAATGTATATTTTAACAGCATAATATCAGTCAGTAAAACAACAGAGTCATGTCACTCTGCTGCTCAGAGTTGAGATGAATAGAAAAAGTCTTTTGGACCCTTTCAGATTATATCCCTTTTCGTACTGTGCACATATTCAACTATATATGCCAAAATAAATCAATAAAAAATGTATTCTTACATCAAAATCTCATCACGTTTTCTTCTTGTTTAATATGTGTGTTTACGAAAACTAGAACCAGCCAATTTCAAACAATAATAGGACTAACATTACCTTTATTGGCTAACAGTTATCTACAGGTTTACCGACAGAGTCAACCTGTTTCAGTGTTGATGTTGGTGTGAGTTAGTTGGGACTGTTGAACAGCTCAGTGTGGGATGTTAGCCACTGCTGCTGCTGCTGTGCTAACCCGCAGATGTTGAACTGATTGAGGAGTGCGGTTCAAGGGGTCAACTGTCTAACCTACTTCATGGCAGCATCAGAAAGTTTGCTGATTTTTGTTATGTTAACTTTGACTTTATGGTTTGAATAGTCATTGTAATCTGATTATTCAGTAAAATAATTTCAAACTACACTTGTTTTCAGTTTGTTGACCAAATTACATTCCTGCTCTTACATCAGATTTTTTTTCTTTTGAGAGTATTCGAGTATTCTGTAGTACTTGAATATGGAAAAGTTGGCGCCCCCCTGTGGTGAAGAGAGGCCCTAACAATCATGTTTGGGCGTCAAAGATGGCAGAACATCCAACTCATCTCATGTTGTTTTTGTTTCCAACACAAAATGATCAAAACACACTTAACATGATCTGAAATATCATCAAACATCATGTGTCATAATGCTGCCTTCTCTCTCCAGTTGAGCTTTAATTTTATTGATGTAAAGATAATAAATGAGTTGAGAAGTTTTAGAAAGGTAAGAATAAAGAAGATACTCACATGGATGTTCCGGAGCTTCTTCCTGCCCCTCTCCAGTCGACTCAGCAGTCTCAGGTGTGGTTGCTCTCCGCCCACCTGCTCTAGCAGTCGATCGTCAACCGAAATTGTCTTCCTCAGGGCCACCCGGTCGCCAGCCCACGGCGTCCCGCCTCCCTCAGTGAGGGGGAGGCTCCTCGCACCAACAGCACGTCCTCCACCCCCACCACCTCCACCTCCTGCTGCCGTCCTGTTCCTCCCCGACACGGGAGACAGATCAGGTGACCAGAAGCCGCGCTGCACCGAACCTGGACGAGAGAAACCAGAGACACCCTGCTGTTACTATACACCACACACACACACACAAACACTTGTACAGGTACAGATGACATGATTATAAAAGGAGAAAATTACATAATTTTCATATCTTTAAAGAGCTGAGTGATAATTAAATATTATCAATAATTCTGAGAAAAACGTCAATAAAAATTACAGCTAAGCTTCTAAAGCTAAAGAATATGTTCCTGTTTCACATCTAAAGAAGTTGGTGCACGGAAAAATTATTATTTCACCTCATAAACATTTGCCACACTGGAATAAAAATCAACATCTATTCTAGATGCTGATTATTTACAATGGCAACACACATGTATGCTTTTAAATCTGTCTGCAGTTTCTGAAATTTCCCATTTTTCTTTGCGGATTTTATTTGGCAGGACTCTGCTTTGAGTTATAAATAATAAAAGCAAAGGCCAACGTCTCCCGTCAGTCAGCTGTAAAGATCAAAGATAAAAAGGTGAAAGTGAAAAGCAGCAGCAGGTCAGAGAGACGCACACTGATGACTGAAGGGATTTAAAAACACCACATTTAAAAGTCCATTTTCAGCGTCTTACTTTACTTTGAACACAAATCCTGCAACTTATTCTGCCGGTTTCATGTGTCCATTCATTCAGCGTGTGCGTGTGTGTGTGTGTTATCAGGTGTCAGGCTGCAGGCCAGCTGACAACCTGAGCTGCTGCATTAAAACTGCATGAGGAGACTCAGAGATAAAACAGTGGGAGCTCCCTGTGTGTGTGTGTGTGTGTGTGTGTGTGTGTGTGTGTGTGTGTGTGTGTGTTCACTGCAGGTACACAACACTTTTATTCTGAAGGGACTGAATCACCACTAACTGTCCTTCCAGGAATTTACAATTTATCAATAACGAGAACGACCATAAAGTCAGAGTAAACCTCTTTCTATTACTCATCACACATAAATTAGCACAACTTGTCATCAGGTGAGGCCGAGACATTCTGATGGAGCGATTTTATTTTGACATGTTTCTGTGTACATGAACTGAAACGTGTCGTCTGTGAGTTACAGCTTGAAGTTTTAATAATTATTGTTTCCAGTCATGATCTATATGTTTGGAGGAGTTCTGTTACTGTGGCTCTGCACCTCAGCAGGTGGACCTCTGGTTCATGTTGCTGTAATATTGACAAACCTTCCCAGACTCTTTCCTGCATGAACAAAAATTCTATTTCTAAAGTTGTGATGTTTACTAGAGAGTTCATCTGTTTTTTGGGTCAAGGAGAGGAGACATGGCAGAGTTAGTGTCTCAAGAAAACTAAACATGCCTCAATGTGGCAACATAAGAAAGAAAGAGGTGTCCTTACTGGCCGTGAGTGACAGAGCTGCTGTTTTGAGCTGAACTTTGACCGGACACTGTGTTTCTATTTATTCCTGCTGCTCCCTTTGAAAGCGCTGCAATGGACGGAGAACAGCTGATTCGTGAGGTTGAAATGAGAAGTTATCTATACGATACCTTATAATTTCACTACAAAAAAAAAAAAATTCAGTGGCTGAACCAGCTGAAAGTTTCTGTTTGATGATCTCCGCTAATAACAACCTCGGCTACTTGCTGCTTGCTATATTCTGTCATCACCAGTAAATATCACAATATAAAACATGAGTGTTCTGTTTAAAAAGTACAGACATAGGAAGCTACTCACTCATATTTTAAGTGGTCATGTCTCCGGTCTGATCTCGAGCAAATGGTTTTTACATGGTTTGTTTATATGTAGAAACAGAAGTGCACATATAATGAATGTGGACAGAGAGCTCCTATGCTTTTAGGACACGGTGTCAAGTCAAGTGCGACTAGATCAAGTGGTAAAATTTGTTACACCGGTCCAGTCCAATGTTTGGCTTAATATCAAACCGGTTTGAAGATTTTTACACCGGCCTGACCCGACTAGAAATGCACTTTCGACTTCATGTCAGAGGAGGAGATGAAGACATGAAGACATGTCAGCCAACAGCTACATTTTTTATCAGTGTGTATGTGTGTGTTAGTGAATGTCACAGCCTTTCTGTCTGAAGTCATTTCACTTTGTAACATGTGAGGAGCTGAATTCATACCTGACCTGACTCTGACTGACACACAATAGGCAAAAGGCCATAAAACCATAAATTGATTGCACTTTCTCTGAGTGACAGCGAGGTAGTAACGGACGAGAGGGGCGGACAGGACATCAGACTGACTCGTCTCACACTGAGAGGCCATTAGAGAGGCAGACAAAGACAAACAGACAGACAGACAGACAGCTGCGGGGCAGAGTGATGAAGCAGAAAATGAGAATGTGGTTTGAAAAACAAAGATTTTTAAAATGGCATCAACAAAAATCGACTCATCTGTCTTAGAACCTGGGGGGCCTGAAGGAGACATCGGGATTATGGATTGGTAATGTTGCCGTGGAGCTGCTGTTGGGATCAAAGAGCTCCTGATTAGAAAATATGGATAAAAGAAAGAAGGAAGCACTTCTGTAAACATGTCGAGAATCCCGAGTTAATCTCTGAACACAGATCGGATTCCTTTTAAGTCCGTCCTGCATTCACACCATGTCAGCAGACTGGGAAGGCTGGGAGCAGGGCCTGAATTTCAGAGCTGGATTGCACATACTGCACAAAATCTCATATATTTCTGAAAATGTACCATTAAAATGTGGTAAATTCCGACACACATTTACAGCGATGACTAATACAGTTCAGTCTTGGTCTTGGTCGAGCTCAAGCTCGGTATTTTATGTGATGATCTGGGTCAGGACGGGTGCAGGCATCACGTCCCACGGGTCGGTTCGGTTCAGGTTGTAATTTTTCTGGCCCATTAAGAACTCTACTGGACAATACACCTGGCACTCTACGAGCCCCCTCTGCTCTCGGTAACATTCACAGACAGGTTACAATGATGTGAAGTTGAGGGATGTCAACATTACATTAGTAATCCTCAGAAAGATAACAGGTATGTTACTAAGGTGAAGCAGCGGTCCGAAGACATGTTACAGGCTAACTGGATCAGAGTAAAGGATATCTGTGACTCGAACTCAGTGAAATGAGCTGCTGCACGCCAATGATACAAAACGCAAACTCAGGTGGCGTTTCTCACACAGCAGGGACTGAACAAAGCATGGAGACAAGAGACAAGAGGGAGCCACTAAATTAAGACTGAGGGCACTGATGCAGCTCAAAGAGATGACCACTGGAGAGAAGGAGAAAGAGACAACAACTTACAGCAAGGTCAACAGTTCAGAGGATCCTGGGGACAGCCTTGAAATGCAATCTGAGGTAATCACAGGAAAAGATAGTGTAAGTGTAGCTTTGCCCACACCCTCCTATATGAAGCATTTTAAGGGGGAATTTCCACCCATTATGGAAAATGAATTTCAAGGCCCTCAACACACTATTTCCAACAGCTGTCGCAAACGCTAGTCATGTGTTAGCAAATTATATTAGCGTTATACAGGCTTTTATCTTAAAAAATATGGCTGCTGAAATTTCCAGTATCTTCTATTAGTCGTTCTAACTAGACGGCCACCGTGTGGAGTCAGACCAAAATAATTAAGCTGTGCCACTGTGAGTTTGTCCATATATTTCACAGCGTTCAAACATACATTTAAATTGTTAAACTATTGAAAAATAAATAAACAGGCTATAAACAGGTTTATAGGCATGCAGCAGCAGCAGCAGCAGCAGTATGCGTCTTCCTGAAATCAGCCAGGACTAAGTGTGACCTTCTTCCTCACACAGCTGGAGTGGTGGCTCCCTCTGGTGGACAGAAGTCAGATAAAAACCAGACAATATCCAGACTGATGTTTCATGTTGGACAAACTGTTGAATAGATGTTGATCTCCTCTCTCAAATATCATCAGAAAAGAGGTGGAAATGAGCCCAGCGTGAATGATAAGAAGATGCAAACAGACACAAACTAAAGCAGATTAACGTGGTGCTGAAACCTGAGATGAAGAAATGTCGACTTGAGTTGAAAATTAAAATACAATGCAAAGAGCAGAGAGAACGGTCTGCAGGGGGAACGACACACTGGTGTTCCTGTTAAGTGTGGAAGTCAGTTTGAGAGTTACACATATGGGGGGAGGGACACTGACACGACTCCAGCAGTCACAGTGAGTCAAAGGCTGATAAGATTTGGATCCTTATCGACAGTTTGATGTAGTGTATCAAAAATATGGTGTCATGATGTTGTTAAACCACTGCTGCTTGTTTGTTTTCAGTGTTTGGGGATTAGATTTTTATGTAACTTTGACCTTTGGCTTTAAAAACACATTACAACATTAACATTAAGAATGGCAGCGCTGTGAGACAACATGTGGACCAGAGGAAGAGTTCAGAGCAAAGTTCACGAGTGACGCAGCACAGAGATCTGAAAGCTCTGAGGTCCTATTTCCACCATGGGAAGTTGGGTTGACTGAACGTTTGGTATTTAACTGGTTTAAATTATTACCAGGCAACTGGCAACAATACTGATAAATAATTCTGTAATGTTTGCTTTCCAACATCATCTTCAGGAACCAGAGAAGATTAAATGATAGCAGATTAAAAAAAAATAAAAAAGCAGTCATGTCTTTCAAAATAACGACTACTGAACTGTGAGCTGTCAGTAATCTTCATCCTTCAATGCATCGTGGGAGGTTCAACATAACTCTATTGACAGCAGGCAGGAGTGTGTGCAGCAGGGATGAACTGCACAGAGGATAAAAACTGAAACAAACAAACTGCAGAAAAGACAGGAGGAAACACAGATTCCCCAAGAGGCTTTAAAACGCCTCGAGGCAACAAAGGAAATAACATGACAAATGACAAGAGGAGGAAATCAGAGGAGGGCAAACAGAGGGAAAACACACAATGGCATGGTTGTGGCTGAGTGTGTTCCCTCTGTGTGTTTATACTGACAGAACAACAGTTGGAAAACATCTGCTAAATCCTGAATTAACATGACCCTCAGGTTGTTCAGATCCTGCTGGATGGACTGAGACGGTTACTTTAGCTCCCTACATGATGGTTTGAATGATGTGTCTTCACGCTGACACATTAAAGGGTTTTTCACTGTCATTATCATGATAAACACACACAATTTGGTTTTAGCGCACAGACGAGGAGATCTGCTTGCCACAACACCTGATAAACTACACCACACCAACATAGGTTAAAGGCGAACTACGCCCATTTTCAAAGTTCATACATATTATTCCAGACAGTCCAAAGATATTAGTAAACATGATTTCTCCCAAATTTTGAATTGATTGATCTCACCTGCAGAGACGATCTTCAGAGCTGTGACTCACCAAGCAAAATGTTTTTGGCCATTGTCTTTATAATAATGGGATTGTGGGTCGTTTAGCTCAGGATATTTCTCGACCTCAACAACGAGTCTCTCCTCATCCAATTTTTGTCCAACATGAGACAAAGCCACAGCAAAAGAGTTCTCTTTATGCAGGGTTTTCCCTGCCTATCTAAGACAAAGGCGGGCCACCTGGGTGATTTTGGCCGCCGCCTCGGTTAAAGTGTGTGTGTGCATGGGGGGTGTTCAGATGTAGCGTCTATTGCTCGCATAAACCCATTACTTTCAATGCGTCATGCGCGCTCACAACCCAAAGCGACACCATAGCGGCACACATTCGGTGCGACGCGCTTGTTTTTTCGTCCGGCACACAGCTCCACAGACCTGCTTTTCCCTCCGGTGTTGTGTCAGATCCGGGTTCCCCCTCGGGCTGTGTCTCTCCAATTGTTTCCCACGGAGCTCTGCCCCGTTTGAAAGGCGAAGGAAGCCCGTATGTGGAAAGACGTCGCCTCCAAGATGTAGAATGTGTATTACAGAAGAGAAACACATATTTCAGGACCGCTGACTTGTATCATCAGAACAGACATGTCCTGTGATTTTTCAGCCTCCTTTCATATTTAATAGCGGGGGGACAATACCTGACAGTAATATTCTCAACTGTCAGGATGTGCCTGCTGTAAAGGGTAAATATAATCATAGAAGGCTGAAAATCAGAGGACATGTCTGTTCTGATTATACAAGTCAGCAGTGTGAAGCTCAAGCGTGTGGGGGCCTCCTTTCATATTTAATAGAGGGGGGGACCTTATCTAAAAGTACAGCTGTCAAGATGCCCCCTGCCACAGGCCTTTGCCACCTCTGTCTCAAAAAAACTCAGGGAAAATCCTGTCATGACAAGATTGTGGGGAGGAGTCGAGCTGCCATAGGAGCAGAGAAAAAGAGCTGCTACGGGAGCTGATGTACAAGCAAAGAGCGAGTAGAGGAAAATTGCATTTAACTCTGAAGTTGGAGTCTGAAGCTGCTCCATAGAAAATGCAGAGTGAAAAATGTTCTAGATGACACAGAGAGCACTTAAACGAATGTTCTAAGTACATAGGAACATTTTCTGTTTCAGAATTGAGAATGCTACAATAAAATAAAGCTCACTTAGGTTTAAAATAGGAAGCAAACATTTACTGGGTCCACAGAATCAGCCTCCCATTCACTCTCCATGGAGCAGTTTCTGACTTTATATTCTGTGACATCTCAAGTTTGAGACTTCCTTCTCTGGTTTCCTGCTTTGAGAGAGAGTAGCTCATGTTCACAAATACGGGACTGGATCCTTGGACGTCTCTCGGCCACAGAAATAACATGTTGGAATTCTTAATTTAGGGGGTGTTCCCCTTTAAACACCAGTTGCCATCCCATTAACCCATAAAGGCAGGGGGAGAAGAATTAGTAGTAGAAGAGGAAGACGACAGCCGAGCCACCGAGTTAATGTGCACAGTAACATTATAACGTTACAACATTCAACACGCTCATCAAGTTATGTTTAGTATGACTGTTTAGATAATGATTGAATTCATCACGTAACGTTGCTACAGCAGCTGTGTGTGTGTCGACTCATCTGATGTCAATGGGAAGTTAGCAAGTTAGTGTGACTGACCAGCTGTTTTATTACAATGATATCACATCATGTGGCTAAACATAACTTGTGGCTAACTTTATCTTGTCTGTAAACATGATTTCTGTTTCTCTTTCATTTGCAGTCAATGACCCCGCGTTACTTCACGATGTCATCAAAGTCCGTCTTTTGTGATTGTCTAGACTGAAAAACTTGAGATATTAACGCTGTGCATTTAACACTTGTTCAGAAAATACTGACCACAGCTCAGATTTTTTTCATTGTCAGCTATAACACAAGATGTTTGAAGTCACCTGCACACCTGATTATAATTGTTTTGAATCTAACTCAATCACACAACCCTACGCCACAAACACACAGAAGAAAAAAGAGTGAGAGAATAAAATATAAAACCAGGAAATTAAAAATTTTAGATAGCTGCAGATCCCTCTGAAACAATCCCCAATATAGACCTGTGGTTTCCAATCTGGGGGTCTGGACCCTCTCAAGGGGCCGCAACATAAATCTAAGACTCTACAAAATCAGGACAATTTTGTTTTTTTTCCATTAAAACACTGAATCCTTTTACCTCTTCAGGCCTCAACAGACTATTCAAACGGACACAGCTCTGTTTCAAACGCTAACGAGCCAAAAAGGTTGAAACTATTGAAACTACTTAAGACGAGAAGCCTGGCTGTAATCTGTTCAACAGGAAGCTCATTATCATTCTCCAGAAGGGTGGAGCTAAAAGACACGCAGGCTAACACAGGAAGTGAAGCCCCTGGACACTACAAACAAGACTACCAGTTACAGTGGATGAGGGTGTATGACATGACAGCACGTCCACAACTTCACACACTGGTTTCATGTTTGTATCCATGATCACAAACCCACTGACAGATTTGTCACTCAACAGTTGGGGGCCTTTTACAGGACACAAGTCCAAGGCTTTATTAATCATGTTTAACTGAGTTGCTTTTCTTTCCCCTGACTGTGCTGGAAATTGTACATCTTATCACCTCCTGAGAGAAAACTGAACATAATTAATGCACCCTGCAATAAATCCTCCCTTAATGAAGATCATATTGTTCAGATTTTTCTTAATTTGAAACTGTCATTGTCAATAGAACCAATATTTTGGCACCATGTTGACGCCAAAATTCTGAAAACATGTAGGTGCTCTTTTTCCTCTAGTACGACAGTTACCAGGGACACAGTTCTTCCAGACCTGAAGTGTCCTAGTTTGCTGTTAAATACCTGAGTAAGAAGAGCGCTTACCAACAACACATGGAAAATGGCGACAAGTGCCTCTACAGCAGCACCTCCACCTCAACTCATAGTACAGAAGTGTTGCTTGCTCGTCATCACATACGTACAGACACAGATGGAGCCATTTCTCTGTACTCTGCGTCCATTTTGTCCATATTTGTGCACGTTATCTGAAAGCTTTTGGATACAGATACTGTGCCACCACGGATCGTGAAGGCAGTGTCGTGTAGTTCAAGCAAAGACAATTTAAAAAGACATTTAAAAATGGCGAAACACAACGAATCAGTGATATAGTGAAAAGAGTTCTATGATCACATGTAATGCTGCCTTCGTTAAAATGTACAACATTTCAACCTCCTCCACTGTCTCCACCTTTGTTGTTGTGTACAACTTTGGACTCTGCCCTCGAGTGCCGTCTATTGGCCATAATAAAGGACATATGGATGTATGAGGGCAGTGACGCTTACAACGTTTGAAATGGACATATTGATTTCCGTAGGTAAAGGGAGTATATGTACAAGTGCTCAACAACAACGGAGAAGAAATATGTTTATATACTGTGGGTTATATATTAATATTCTTTTCCTAACACACAGACTTGTACTTTGTGTAACTTTGTGCAGATCATTAGAGATTATTAATAAAAATTTCACTTTAATTTAAATTTTCTCACCTGCAGAGTTCCAGTGGAGTCCTCCAGGACTGGCAGCGAGCCGCCGCCGCTTCCTGATGTTGACGCCGCTGTGGGAATTGGAGTCTCCAGCTGACAGCACTGCAGCAGAAGCAGCAGCAGGGGTGGAGGAGAGGATGGGGAGGAGAGACGTGGCCAGAAATGGCATCTCCTTGCTCAGTGCAGGGGTGAGGAAGGTGGAGTCCCTGTCCGATGACCTGCAGGGATCAAAGAGCAGATTTAGGGGAATCACATCAAACGTATTTTTCAGTCAACAGTACAGTTTTTCTGCAAACTGTATCTGCTGATGAAGATCATGCGATACAATCAAAAGCTCCTGAACAATTTAACTATGGACAATGAAAAAGACCTTGTGAGGAAACTTTGCAGCATTGTGATTAATTAAATAGTAAACCTGACACTGGGAATCAAGTTTACAGTACAACAGGAAGGACATCTTAAATGGCTGCTACTGTTTGCACTGCGACTGTTCATGAAGCATCCTGTTGGTGTCTATAAACAGAGTTCATACATGTACGTCAGGTCATCCTGATACCTGGACTCTGAGACGATGTAGCTGCGGCTCCTCCATGAACTTCTGACCTTACGGCTTCCCTTCTTTTTCCTCCGCAAGACAAAGTCTAACAGCTGAGCCCAACTCAACATCTGTCATCCACACGTTTCACCAAATAACATCAACATTACAAATGACACACGCATGATCCTGACGCCTCGACCACAGTCCCAGTCAGAGGTTGTTTTGTTTCAAAACTACAGAAAAAAGGTTTCATCAGGGTCCGAGCAGGAAACATAATCACACATGACTGAAGTGAAGGTCCACGGCTGAAGGGAAAGGTCCTCTCGGTGTGCAGTGCCCGACAGGAGTGTTACCTTACCCCACTGTGTGTGTGTGTGTGTGTGTGTGTGTGTGTGTGTGTGTTATCAGCAGTCAAGTGCTTCAGATATCACAGTTTATCCAGCAGAGGCTGATCAGTCAGGACGCCTTTGTGTCAAATGAAAGGAAACCTTCAATGAAACCATGGAGGGGGAGACTAGTGTTGCATTTATTTGCAGTAGGAAAATCCAGCCAATTCTGCCAACATCTTCTACCTAAAACATCCGGGGGGCTCTGTGAGCTATTGTTGTCTGAACTCTCCTCTGGCTCAGACACATGAAATATTTGTGTGAAGCAGACTGACAGATCCCTCCAGCAACAACAAGATTCAACTGCTGTATTAGTTCATTTAAATGTTCTGTCTGCTTCATCCCATTAAGTAAAAAAAGGGCCACAATGCATTAAAAGCAGAACAAGCTCAGATTAAGAACACTGATTAAACACAGGGTCTGACAAAATCCCTGATGAAACACACCTGCAGATCACATTAGACTGCAATGTTTTTGCAGAGTTTCTAACTTCGATACAATACCTTGAACTATAATTATCGCCTTCTGGTTGTTTGGCCCCATGAAGCAGTCAAGTTGTTACAGTCTCCATCCATGTCAGTGAAAACATGGACGCTTCACACACAGAAGATCTATACAATCAGCACAGCTTCAAGATTAGAGTCACCAATTCAGTATCTGACCAAATGTCTCCCCTTCTGTTCCTGAGAGATGACGTTAAAACATGATGATGTCACAGTCAAGCTGACCTTTGACCTTTTGGATATAACATGTAATCACTTCATATTTTTGTGAAATTTTGTCATAATTCTTGAGTTATGGCTAAAAACATATTTTTAGATATCATGGTGACTTAAACCTTTCACCTCATCCTTGAGTCAAAGTGATGTTTGTGTCAAAAGCTCCCAGAAATTTCAGTTATTCAACATTCTGACCCAACAGAGATCTTATCAAGACACTGTCAAAGTTTCCTGGGAGCTTGTGAAACAGCGTGGGGATCTTGTGTCTGATTCCTGCCTTAGCTGATTTTCTGATCCAGCACCAATTAAAACATTTTTTGGATGTGCATTCCCTCCACCCTCCTTGGTCAATATCACACAGAAACACAACAACAAACCTAAATCTTGCTGCCACAGAGGCAAATCTCCAGAGAGCGCAAATATGCTGCTCTTCTAGCTCAAGTCAGAAGTCAGCCACAGATCTGACTGAAAGGAAGAGAACACATAACACCTGCCAGCACAGTGCGATTGGCTTTAAGATGATATTTCTTGTCTGTAGAGGAATAATTGGCCTTGTCAAGCATGTCAGACATGTTTAAAACCTCCTGTCCAGAGAATTGTAAGTTTGGCTCCTGGTCGATGGAATGGAAAACTTTCCTTTTTATCTGTTGATCTTTCAATAACCAACAAGCAGCCCAAACAAATGTTCCTATACATTCTCTGTACTTCCACCTAAAGAGCCCTCACAGTCATAATGGCCGCACTTCCTCATATTAACAGTACATTTCCCCCACATCTATAAACACCACTGTTTCCCCTCAGGCTCCCTGCAGGCTCTTGGCTTATCGCTCCCTACATAACTGCCATCACCATGGTGCCAGACAAATACTTTACGAGTTACAACAACCGAGGAACAATGTTTCTGCTGGCTGGAGGAGGAGAAGTCTCTGGACTGACCACAGCTCCAACACATCACTTTATTTTAGGTAACCAGTGCAGCTGAGACTCTACTTAAACACCTTTAAATAAAGACACATGGTGGCCATCAGAACCATTATCTTCTACTGGAAGTGCAGTCTGTGGTCATTTACTGTAAAACATTCTAACAAGCGATCTGAGGGAACACTGTGATAACCTGAGCTACCTCAAACAACTTTCAAGTCTCTGCAAAGGGATTTTCTTGAGGCCTCAGTATGCTTCACATGAATGACTTGTCTGACTGTCGTACAGCATCTAAAAACCCACAGACACTTTTTTGGCAAGATGGAGCAAGACTGATGGAAACACTACAGTGACCAGCGTTTTTAGGGAAATACTGAGCCTTTTTGAAAAATATATATTCATGTTCTGAAAGATTTACATCCTCAATAGGAACCAATGGGCTTAGAGCTGAGAGCCACAGATAAAAAGATGGATAGTACTGAGATTAGTTAACAGGAAGTTAAACATAGAATGTTTCCAGCCTTGTCTTCTTAACTAAATAATTATGGGAAGTTTTATGACCCGATTAAAATCACTTCTGTCAGATTTTTTCTGTGCAATCAATCTACTGTTTATTTATTTATAAACTTTATCTATTTCACAGTAATCAGTGTGTAGTTGCTGACATGTTGAGGCAGAGGGTACTGTCTGTAGCTCTGGTTGAGGCAGAGGGTACTGTCTGTAGCTCTGGTTGAGGGTGAGAGGCTGTCAGCAGATAAGCAGAGACCCTAAAAAATGGATCATGGGGAGTACCACCAGTTGGTCCAGGAGCTTCTCCTCCATGATGGACATTTCAAGTGCTGCACTTTTCTGCTTCCACGCCTGCTGTTTTCTGTTGAGATGGAGGTAACTGTGGTTTGTAAAGTCATACAGCTCTGGGTATCCAGCAACGGCTACCACCAGTTTCTCCTCCATTGTTAACCAACTGTAAACTTGTTGTCGTGACCACCACAGAAGGCCCGCCTCTCAAATCATCTGATTGGACTCCCGCCATCTATTGCCTCTTCAATAATCAGTATGATCGTCAGCTGTTGCTTCACATGAGCAACTCTGGGCTTAGGTCAAAGAGACATCGTCTGAAAGTGTGGCTCAAAATAAAAAAATATAAATAAATAAATAAAAACTATGAAAATACCAAAATAAAATAATAATCTGTGTTCACCCTGTAATTCAGATGTACTCCAGAGTTTAATGGGTTCTTCCCTGGCCTCTTATACACCCTTGCACAAAGATTCATGAATATCTGACCTGTAGATTTCCTTCAATCCTGCTAACAAATAAACAAACTGACCCAACAATATAACCTCCCTGGTGGAGGTAATAATCAGCATTTATGTGAAGTATACTCTGAAGGAATAAAACCAACTTAAAATCTTCAGCTGACCTTTGAACTTGATAGCCACAGTCTTACCTGAGCAGTGTGTCAGTCTCTCCTGGATCGCTGCAGGTGGAGCGACGGGAGTTAGAGGCCGGGGACGAGGAGGAACAGGAGGAGATCGGCCGGGAATTGGAGGAGTGGTTGGATGCATGTGAGGAAGAGGAGGAGGATGAGGAGGTATGGGTGGAGTCCAGGGCCCTGGGCAGCAGTAGTGAGGACGGCATACACAGCCATGTCTCCAGGTTGGAGAACTTGGAGTAGCTCAGCATCTCCAGAACACTGCGAGAGAAGAGACACAATCCTAAATCCTTCAAACTACAAACTGGAGCTGCAGGTGGCCAGAAAACTTTATTAAAACCTGTTGTTAAAAATAAAAAGGAAAAAAGATAAAAGGGATGTAAAATGATTTACATTCTCTGACACTGTGTGGGAGGCTGTTTCAAGGTGGAGGAGCAACAACCGGAAAAAGTTCCATCACCTTTAGTTTTTCAGCCTTTTGACCTTAAAGTCCTGAGGCTCCTCCCAGAGGTCGGAGGTCAAACCACCTCCTTACAGACAATGATCTGCTGAATAGCCCACAGCTTTACTGTTCTGATTAAATCTCACCACCTAAACTTCAACAGCCACATTAAGACAATGACACAGTCAGCCTGTCACCTTGAGAACATATCAAGGATAAAAGGATCAGACAACTGCAGCTGATTTAGATCGCTACCGCTCAAGTCCTCACAAAGACCAGAAAGTAGATCACATCACTCCAGTTCTGAGGTCTCCACACTAGCTTCTTGTCTGGCAGAGAATCGACTTCAAAATATTACGGTTAGTTGACAAAGCACTGAATGGATTGGGGCCCAAATACGTTTCTGACCTTCTGCTACACAATGAACCATCCAGACCTCTCAGTTCTTCTGGGACAGGTCTGCTTTGCGTCCCCAAAGTCACGACTAAATATGGAGAAGCAGCGTTTAGTTTTTATGCTCTACATATCTGGAACAAACTCCCAGAAAAGTGCAGGTCTGCACCGACTCTCACTTCTTTTGAATCAAGGTTGAAGACTTATCTGTTTGCAGCTGCCTTTTATTAAATCAAATATTCATTCATTCTTACACTGCACAGTAATGTATTGTTTTAAACTGCACTGTAACTTTTATTCTATACCAGTCTTAGTATATTTTAACTTTTTATGTTTTATTCTCTAGTTCTTTCTTTTAAAGAGGCAACAGACAGCATCTTTTCCTAAATATATCATGATGAAAATAATGTGGGTTGCACAGGGTAGTGGCCACAGTAAAATCAGACAGCGTTCATCAGCGTTTACACAGGTTACTTAGTGGCTTTGCAATCTTTGTAATAAGCTTCTGCCATTGGGGGCGAAATTTCGCGGGAAAAAATCTGCTTTACGGCAGGAAACGCGTCATGTATTGCGAAACTGGTCGGTCAGCCAATCAGGGACTGGAGCTGGTCCTTATGAGGAGTTGGGCATGAGATAGTTGAGTCACGAGCACAATGGCAGACGGACAAAGTTTGGAGACAAGTGAAAAACGGCCTAGCGAAAGAAAAGGAGCTCCTCTGTGTGAGGAGGCAAAGAAGAGCAAAAAGGAGAGTGATAAAAGAAGAGGAAAAACAAGAGTAAACCTCAGTCAGGCGTTCAAGAGATGGAGGGAGCTCCGTGACCAAAGAGGCTTCAAAACCCATGTCCAGCTAGCTTTCTTTCTAATGGATCAGTAAGTAACACGGCTAAATGTTAGCTAGACCAGAGAGGACTGTACTGTACTGTATTGGCTGCTAGTTCATTCCTAGCTGGCCAGCATCGCAAATCGCCGCAACCAGGGAGCGGGTAGCGAGTGTTGGTCGGCTGACATCCTGGTTGCCATTCTACGGCAGCCCTCGGACAGTGATACTGTGCATTCTGCTATAATTATTTGCATTACTATTTGTTTTTTCTTCAGATAAATCTGATCATTGTTGCTCGGTCTCTTTACTCATTTATTTAGTAGAGTGTCCACACACTTTCTCATTCTACATATACACAGAGGTATACTGGTGGCTTTACAGCCTACATTTTATTGATTATCTCTGATCCCCACGGTCAATTTGGTTGTTGCGACAGTGCGAGAAAAAAAACGAATCCTATCTGTTGCCTCGTTAAACGTCCTTTTATATTGTTTCTTTTGCACCTTGTCTTGATGCTTTTGTTATTTTAAGTAGAGCACTTTGAATTGCTTTGCTGCTGAAAGGTGTTATATAAATATATTTGCCTTGCCTCACCATTCTCCTCCCTCCTTTTCCGCAGTTAAGAAAAAAAGTAGCAAAGCTTCACAAGCCACAGCCAGCAGATTTTTACTATTTTTGCAGGGTAAAATAATTAAAAATTGTCACCAGATATTTTTTTATTTAAGTTTTGACTGTGGCCAAGATAGACCAGCAGCAAATTTGGCATACATGGTAAACTCAAGTCTGCACCAGCAAAACCTGCAGAAGCCAAATGTGACGTAGAGGTTAGGATCAGTTCCTAACTTCCAGAACACAACCAAACGTGCTGAAATGCAGCCACAACTAGCCAAGCTGACTACCTGGGATGACGTAAATGCACAACTTTTTAATAAAACCATTTTCTATGGACAGAAATATTCGTAGCCTATGACCCAAACACAAATACAGCAGCGACTACTCAGAGTGAGTTACCTCTCCTCTCCCACTCCTGGGATGTCATCTTTCTCGTCTTCGTTTTGGAAGACGCAGGAAGTCCTGGAGTCTCGCGATGACAGCAAAACACAGGAGTTATCAGAGTCCACGGACATCTTCAGCCATATCTGTCAGGAGAGGAGAATGGGTCAGTTAACAGGCCAAACACAACAATACCACTGTTACACAAACACTGACAGCTTTCAAAGGACTCTGAAAACATAAGGCGGCAAATCATTGTACAGGTGAACTACAGGTAACTAAATCAGCAGCATGATTCACACCACAAAGTCAGTTAATGGGTAATGTTAGGTTTTAGTTAAGCTAGCTTGTATTTTGACTTTGTTTTATGGCACTTGGCTGTAACATTAGTTCATTAATTAGTTAACTGACCAGCTGGTGACATTAGCATATTAAAAGCTGGTTAGCTAGCTAATAATATTAACTTGTTAGTTATTAGCTTTCTAGTACAATTAAATTGTTGATGAGTTGTTTAACTAGCTTGAAGCATAGCTTTGTTAGTTAGTTTGCTAGCAGGTGTTATTAGCTTGTTAGTTTCAGACTGCTGTTAAAAATAGTTTTGTAGTTAGCTTATTAGCTAGCAGCTAACATTAGATTATAAGTAGTTGGTTAGCCAGCTAATAATATTGGCTTGTTGGTTATTAGCTTTCAAGTAAAACTGGCTTGTTGGTTAGTGGGTTAACTAGCTTGTAACATTGCCTTGTTAAGCGGTTAGTTAGCAGTTATCAGCTTAGCTGGTTAGTTCCAGACTGGTGGTAAAATTTGCTGTTAATTCGTTGGTTAGCTAGCAGGTAACATCAGCTTGTTCATTAGTTTGTAAACTAACTGATAACATTAGATTATTAGTACATGGTAAGATAGCTCATGTATTACTGGATTAGGTAATAGCTTGCTAGTAACATTAGCTTGTTAGTTGGTTTACAGTTTGGTTATCTAGCTTGTAAAATAACTTGTCAAGGATTGGTGACGTTCAGTTAGTTCCCAACATTACCTTGTAGGCTAGTTGATTATCTACCTTGTAAAATAGCTAGTTGGTAATGGTTATTAGCTTCTAACAATACCTTGTTCATTAGATGGTTAATACCTTTAAAATTAGCTTGTTAGCGGTTGGTAACTGTTACATAACTCCCAACATTAACCTTATCTTGATAGCTAAGTTGATTATCTAGCTTAATCTAAATTAAAATATAGATGGTTAGCTGTTGCTTACTGTTAGTTTGCTCCCAACATAACGTTGTTAGGTAGTTGGTTATCTACCTTGAAAAATAGCTTGTTACCTTACCTTACCTTTTTTTTTTTTTAGCGGTTGGTAACCTTTAATTAGCCTCTAACATTAACGTAACTTATTAGATGGTTATCCAACTTAAAAAACAGCTGGCTAGCTGTTGCTAACTGTTGGTTTACAACATTACCTTGTTTGCTAGTTGGTTATCTACCTTGAAAAATAGCTAGGTAGCAGTCAGTAACCGTTAGTTAGCGCCCAATGTTATCTTGTTAGCTAGTTTGTTATTTACCTTGTAAATTAGCTTGTTAGTGGTTGGTAACCGTTAATTAGCTCCACACTTTTACCCTACCTTGATAGCTAATTGGCTATCTACCTTGAAACATAGCTAGTTAGCAGTTGGTAACCGTTAGTTAGCTCCCAATGTAATCTTGTTAGCTAGTTTGTTATCTACCTTGTAAATTATCTTGTTAGTGGTTGGTAACCGTTAATTAACTCCAAACATTTACCTTAACTTGATAGCTAGTTGGTTATTTAGCTTGAAATTTTTTGTGTGTGTGTGTGGTCGGAAACTTTTAATTAGCTCCTGACATTACCTTGTTAGACGTCATCCAACTTAAAAAACAGCTGGCTAGCTGTTGCTAACTATTACTTTGCACCCAAAATTAACGTTACCTTGTTAGCTGGTTTGTTACCTAACGATACTTTGTAAATTAGCTTGTTAGCGGTTGGTAACCGTTAATTAGCTCCCGACATTAACCTTACTTCGACTGCTAACAGTTAGTTGGTTAAAAATAGCTAGTTAGCCGTTGGTAACCGTTAATTAGCTCCCGACATTAACCTTACTTCGACAGCTAGTTGGTTACCCACCTTAAAAAATAGCTAGTTGTTGGTAACCATTAATTAGCTCCAAACGTTACCTTGTTAGCTGGTTTGTTAACTTATCTACATTGTAAATTAACTTGTTAGCAGTTGGTAAACGTTAATTGGCTCCCGACATAACCTTCACATTACTTCAACAGCTAGTTGGTTATCCACCTTGAGAAGTAACTGTTAGCTAGTTAGCCGTTGGTAACCGTTAATTAGCTCCAAACATTACTTTGTTAGCTAGTTTGTCATGTACCTTGCAAATTAGCTTTTTAGCGGTTGGTAACCGTTAATTAGCTCCAGACATTAACCTTACTTCGACAGCTAACGTTAGTTGGTTATCCACCTTGAAAAATATCTAGTTAGTCGTTGGTAACCATTAATTAGCTCCAAACATTACTTTGTTAGCTGTAATGTATCTTTACCTTGTAAATTAGCTTGTTAGCCGTTGGTAACCGTTAAGTACTGTTGCCATTAAGCAACAATGTTTCTCCTGCAGTCATTTAGAAATGCGGTTAAACTGTGTGTGTGAAGTGTTTAGGAATGATAATAACTGGCATTTAAATTATATTTATTTGTAATTTGTAGGAAATAATTAGAAACAAATCACCCAAAGTGTCAATGCAGCAGGAAAAGGAGGGGTGGTGCTAATGTGCGACCACACGTGGCTAATGTTTTGGCTAGTCAGTCATTAAAAGTGGAAACACCCGCGGCCGGAGCGATTAAAGCGACACACCAGTTAAACCAGTATACAAACACATTGAAACACCGTTTAAATCCTATTTAAAGCGCATGTCAGCAAACGTTCAAACACACAGCACTATTTATATCCTCCATAAGTTCTCTTTGTACTTTAAAACATCGGTTTCGTTTATCCATCAGTCTCCATTCAGTCAGCTGTCCCTCAGCTCCACAGCTCACTGTCACACTGTGTCCGTGAAGTTATTTCCTCACAGCTCTGCAGAGTTAAACACACACACCACAGCACAAGTAACCGAGAGGAGTTTACCGTCTTTGAGTCCTCTTTCTTCTGCAGAAATGTCGCTTCTTCTTCGTCTTCTTCTTCTTCTCCTTCTTTCCCCAGAGCAGAAACATCTGCTCACACTGGGCTCCCGCCTGGTAACGTGTCTTTGTCCTGCCCCATGTAAAACATCCCAAAATACAGTGAGCCAGGCCGGACTGAGCGGGCTCAGATTTCACTGCGGTTAACTCACCGCACAGACGCCCAGTCCCACATCTGGGAGCGGCCGAGCCTCAATACTGTCCTGACTCACACTCAGCAGCAGTCAATTAACTGGGACAGTCTGTAGGATGGTTCAAAACAAGCTGCTGCTGACACTGTAAACAAGTGTGAGGCTGGTATAATGAAGGTGTATGAACATCTACAGTAAAAATTACTACTGGGGAAAAAGAAACAGAAGAAATGACTCATGTTCCAGCTTGAGGGATTTTAAAGGAGGAAAGTGGGGAAGCAATATAAAAAGCATGAAGGGAGGGAGAAAGAGAAAAGGAATGAAAAGGAAAGAATGAAGGAACATAGAAAGTGAATTAAGGACAGGAGGAGGGACAGAAGGAAGGGAATAAAGAAGAGGAAGGAAAGAAAAAGGGAAGGCAACTGGAGAAAGGAGGGAAGGAGGAAGAAAAATGGAAAAGGGTGTGAAAAGGGGAAAGGACAGAGAGAAAGAGAAAAGGAACACAATGAGGGAGGACAATTAAGTGAATGAAAGCAGGAAAAGGGGGAGAGACATAAGGAGGGAAGGAAAACATTGAAGTATGTGAAAGAAAGAAGGGAAAATGAAAGAATGAAGGAGAGAAGAAAAGGAAGGAAGGAAACTTGAAAGCGAAGTAGGATAGGAGAGAATGGAGGTATGAAGAAAAGAAAGAAGGAGGGAAAGGAGGAAGTAAAATAGGAATGGGATGCAGAAAGGCAAGGAGGAAGGATGGAGGGACAAGGAAAAGGGAGAAAAGAAGGAAGGATAAATAGAAAGTGAATTAAGGACAGGAGGAGGGACAGAAGGAAGGGAAATAAAGAAGAGGAAGGAAAGAAAAAACTGGGAAGTGAATGAAAGAAGGAATGATGGACGATGAGGATGGAAAATGGGGTTGGAAAGGGGGAAGGAAGGAGAGAAAGGGAAAAGGAGGACACGGAGAGAAGGAAAACATTGAAGTGTGTGAAAGAAGGAAGGGAAAAGGACAGAGTGAAGGAGAGAAGGAAAGGTGGAGAAAGACAATGAAACTAGAAAGTGAGTCAAAGTAGGAAAGGAGAGATCAGGGGTATGAAGAAAAGAGACGGAGGGAAAGGAGGAAGGAAAATATGAATGGGATGCAGAAAGGCAAGGAGGAAGGATGGAGAGACAAGGAAAAGGGAGAAAAGAAGGAAGGGAAATAAAGAAGAGGAAGGAAAGAAAAAGGAAGGCAACTGGAAGGTGAACAAAAGGACAGATGAAAGATGAGGATGGAGGAAAGGGGGAGGAAGGAGAAAAAGGGAAAAGGAGGACAAGGAGGGAGGACAATTACGTGAATGAAAGAACGAAAAGGGGAGAGACATAAGGAGGGAAGGAAAACATTGAAGTGTGTGAAAGAAGGAAGGGAAAAGGACAGAATGAAGGAGAGAAGGAAAGGTGGAGATAGAAGGAAGGAAACTAGAAAGTGAGTCAAAGTAGGAAAGGAGAGATCAGGGGTATGAAGAAAAGAAAGAAGGAGGGAAAGGAGTAAGGAAAATAGGAATGGAATGCAGAAAGGCAAGGAGGAAGGATGGAGAGACAAGGAGAAGGGAGAAAAGAAGGAAGGATAAATAGAAAGTGAATTAAGGACAGCAGGAGGGACAGAAGGAAGGGAAATAAAGATGAGGAAGGAAAGAAAAAAGGAAGGCAACTGGGAAGTGAATGAAAGAAGGAAGGATGGACGATGAAAGGGAGGAAATATGCATACAAGTAGGAAAGGAGAGAAAAGAAAAAAGGGGGTGAAAGGGGGAAGGAAGGAGAGAGGAAAAGGACAGAAAGACAGGAAGGAAAAACTAGACTGTGAGTCAAAGTAGGAAAGGAGGGAATGGGGGTATGAAGAAAAGAAAGAAGGAAGGAAAGGAGGAAGGAAAATAGAAATGGAATGCAAAAAGGCAAGGAGGAAGGATGGAGAGAAAGGGAAAAGGTAGACAAGAAGGAAGGTTAAATAAAAAGTGAATGAAAGAAGGAATGGAGGAGGGACAGAGAGGGATGGGAGAAAAATGGAAGCACTTGAAATAAGGAAGGTAGGGGAGAAGAGAAAGGAAAGAAGGAAGGAAAAGTAGACAGGGAATCAAAGGAGAGGACAGAGGTATGGAAAAGGGGAAAAGGAAAAAAGAGGGGAGGGAGGACAGGTGGAAAGTTCAAAGAAAAAAGGAGGGAATGAAATATTAGAGAGGGAGTGAAAGATGGAAAGGAGTTGGACAGAAGGAAGGGGGCAAGAAAAGGGGAAGGAAAGAGGAAACAAAGGGAACATGGAATGTGAACAAAACAATGAAGAACACCAGGAAGGAGGAGGTAGTGAAAGTATAAAGGGAATAAAGAAGGAATGGAAAAAGAAAAAGGAAGGAAAGGAGGAGGGGAGCAGGGAAAGATGGGACCCTTTGAAATGTGGTGGAGGACTAGATCTCCCAAAAGGGAAATAAAACTGCACAAATGTTCAGATGAGATGGACCGCAGCTGAAAACATGTCCCTCTGTGAAGACTTGTTAAAGGGGTTTTAGTTTGGGCTGTACTGTGCAGTGATAACAACAGACCTTGGCGTCCATGTTGGGAGCAGAGTCAGATAACTGCAGACAGGAAGGAGGCTGTTTATGTTGTTAAGAAGCTGCTGGTGTAATTATCTGCAGTTGGGACAAACAAGCAGCAGGAATAATTACACCGTGAGGATCTTATGGTGTCACATGGCAGCACGCAGGAGCAACTTCAAATCATCAGAACGTCAGACGTTAATCCAACGTCTTCCCACAAGGAACCTGCAAAACTTTAGAGTTCCATGACGTCTCATGCCAACGTCATCTTAAGGTCGAGTGTGTTTGATGAAAAACTAAACCCAGCATCTGCAAAACGTTATGATGTTCATACAGCATGCAATTCTAAACCAATATATGTTATTTAGTTTTCAATTTTCAGTAACAAACAAAACAAAAACACAGAGAAACAAAATCGTTCAGAACTAGAAGACGTCGTAGGCGCCTCCTGTTTTCAGCATTTCTTCTCTGTTGATTCATCAGACCGAGAAGAATAAACATAGCACACGCCACAACACAAGCGCTGGAACCGGCATTTTCAAACCTGAATGACTACCGGCATCTTGCGCCGCTACCACGCATAACTTATGCCTGCATGTCGGCCACACCGATGTGCATGAAGTGGTATCCCATTTCTTAGGGACAGATCTCTACACTAATATTTCTCACTTCCCTCATCAAAGATTATCTCGTAAACGAGGACACTCAATACCAAGTGGAAGATTTAAGGGGTAGAAATGGGATTGGGCCAAAATAGAGATCTCAGAGCTCGCATCAAGCCATGTTTCCACCAAACCCTTTCAGTCCAGCACCTTTGGAACCAACAGTAACCCTTCAGACATGGTCTGTTCAGACAGTCCTCTTAAATGTGGGCGGGGTTGTTGTCACTCACTGCTCCGTCCAGCACTCGCTGTATTTCCTCATCAGCGGTGACACAGATGGAAGTCTGCACCTGGTTTATCGTCCACAGAACGAGGCTGCACGCCCACATTTTCAGAACAAAATACAACAGGCTGCAGTGAGAGTCTCTCTCCATCCACTATCCACAACTTTTCACAGTGGAAACAGAAAAAGTACCGAACTGAACTGAATTGTACCGTATTACTCTGTGAAAACATAGTTTAGCTTTGATGTCCTTGAATGTTGCTCATTGCTTAGCTAGGCTTGCGTTCATGTTGGGGAAGAGAAGGATCCTACGTCTACGCTCTCGCCCAAGGACACACCCGCTCCTTGTCCTGATATCAATGGAATCTCACGATGATGGCTCGTGGACGTTTTCCTGCAGCAGGTTTTGGAGCTAGAGTGCGGTGTGCTCTGTCCAGCTCCGGAGGCTTGGGGAAAGTATCGTTTCCAACAACTGCCTGGAGAAGCTGTGAAACAAATTTCACTGGTGAACCTCCGTCAAGACCCTCGAGTAAGCTGACATTTCTTAGATTTTGTCTTCTGGAGCGGTTCTCCAGGTCTTCTGTTTTGGATGCTTGCACAGCATTTGCTTCTCTTCTCTGATTGATTCTTGTTGTTAACTCGACTAGCTCGTCGCTGTGGATGATGAGAGTATTTTCCATGGTTGTTATCTTCTATTTGTGTGAGTCCGAAGCAGCGCTAATGGTTTCAAGGGACTCTCGTATAGGTGTAAGGGAGGTTTCCAAAGATGCAGAGAGGTATGTTTTCAATTCTGCAGTCAGGCTTTCTCTGTGTTTTTCAAGTTCGTGAACTAAGCTACCAACAGTTAGCGAATCCAACATCTTAGCCTCAGTTGCTGGAGTCGTTGTAGATCCTCCTCCTTTCGCCTGTCGTTGTTGTCTTGACATTTTTCAAGCCGGTCGAACTTTCTTATCGTATGCAAGTGTCTGTTTGTATAATGCTATATGGTGAAGTAGGGTAAACTTCGAGATAGTGCACTGAATTATGCAAAGTTTATGGGAGCATTCCCACAGCGTGGTAGTCTCCTACATCGCACAGCCGGAAGTCTCATGATCTATCAATATTAAGATCCAAATACTGTTTAGATGTTCCCTGTCAACCACCAGACGTCAGTATGGTTGCAGTAGGGAGTCATTTCTGACATCAGGTCTCCTTTCCTCAGGCAGAAAAGAAATCCAGCTGAAATGACCACAGGCACAGTAGAAAAGTAGAGTGATAGAAGATTAAACCAGTGTAGGAAATTTATCTGGAGACATAAGAGCATCTCAAACATACTATTAAAGAAATAAAGACAAATAACTGAAACAGCATTTTTTAAAAAGACAATTCAGAGCAGGTTCTGCAGGTCAGTTTGAACCTGTAAGAAAAGACTTATCAGGAACATTCTGTTTGAATTACATCATGTTTTTACTGTCTACGCTTTATGCTCTAAAACAGAATTGTTTACAACATCTTCGTTGTCACCTAGCAACAGTGTTGTCATGACCTGTCTATTTGAATGTAAGCACTTATGTGAATATACAGTGTACTTGGCTTCCCAGCTGATCATACATAATTAGGTTCATTTTAGTTTATAAAGACCAAAATCAATTTCCTGGAAACTCCTGGAAGGTTCTGCAGTGATGGACGAGTCAGCGCTGGAGCGGTACTTTGATAAGTTCATTGCAAATGTGAGTACAGTTAAATGTCATGTGCAGACACAAACCAGCAATGCAACAGAGTTACCAGAAAAAAAAGTGGATGCTAAAACTTTACATTTCTCTATGTTTCAACGATGTTATGGTTAATGTCTGGTCAGGTTTATGCACAAAAACCACTTGGTTATGGTTTGGAAAAGATCATGTTTATGTTTACAATACCTGCTGTGTTTTGGCACTATCCCGCAAACGCAGTGATGTCTCAGTAAAATACGACCGCTTCTCACGGCACTATCCCCGACCGAATAGGTCAACACGTTCTCACTCTGACATCATCACATTAACGTTTGGTCATGGACTTTCCACATCCACATATGACGTCCAAGGTACCCTGGGTGTGTTGGTTGTTGATGTTCTGGGACGCCGTGTCAACTTCAGTCTGTTACATGCATTGTCTGTTTTCAAAATACACTTCTGTGTTCACAGGAAATGTACAGTTTGCGTACAGTCTCTTTCAAAATAAACACACTACATCTGCACAACATCGTAAATTGACGGGTTTTTTTCTTTAACAATAGCACGTGGTTGGGTTTAGGAAAAAGAACAGGGTGTGGCTTTACAATCTTAGGGGCTGTACATATGCCGCATTTTTTGCGCCCTCAAATTCATTGTTTTTAATATAGACGCACTGCAGGCACACTCAAATGCCAGAGCAACATTGTTACGGTGCGCATCCATTCCCGAGCACCCATTTTTTTAGAAAATAGAAATTTAGAAACAGAGTTCAACTTGTGGAACGTAGTAGCGCGCGCCGCATGTCATGTGACAAGGGACAACCAATCACAGCTGACAGATATTTTCCCGTTGTCTTTGGATGGATGTACAATACTTCTTAGCAGGATCAAATCCTGCCTGGTTTAAGTTCATTCATGGGATTTGTTGTCTGTAAGAAAGATGTTTATCTTTTAGGTTTAGATTCGTAGATGGTGTAACTCACTCAGTAGTCTCTCGCTGCAGGACTCCTCAAAGACTGAGGAGGAGGAGAAGGAGAAGGAGGAGGAGGACGACGACAATGAAGAGTTCTTCAGATTACTGCCTGATGAGCTCCTGACACTACATAAGGATGACACAGCAACAACAACAACGCCGATGTTGAATAAAACTGTGCTGCCAGACAGCAGCACCAGTCAGAACTACAGCTCCCAGAATCCCACAGAAGCGGCCAAGCTACCAGGGCAGTCACCCAAGCTGGAGCTGGTTCATCCCATGATCCCAGTGACGCCTGTGACAAAGCAACCAAAACTGACCCCACACATAGTGTAAGCCACCGCAAAATCTCACAACAAATGAATTTCTTCTGGAGCTTTTCACATGAGCCTCCCCACTTTACACTGTACTGTGGCTTTAACGTTTCCTCTCATCAAATTGTAGCCCTCAGTGTCACGCTGCATTCATGTGTTGTTGGAAAGTCCATGTCTAGTGTACATTTGTGCGCAGGAACGTCATCTCTACAGTGAAGCTGGGCTGCCGTCTGGACCTGAGCTTCATTGCTCGCAATGCATGGAACGTGGAGTTCAACCCAAAGGTACCGACAACAGCACCCAGAGAAAGATAAACACGTCCAAAACATTATGAGATTTCTAAATCAAGTAGATGCTGTGTATTCTGGTAGTTGTAGGTTTTCTCCCTCTTGAGCAACAGTGTCCTTTTTCTCTGTTTTCTCTGGTCATGTCGCACTAGTTTCAAAAGTCAGTGCATCTTTCTGCTGCAGAGACGTCATGTTTTTTTTTCAAAGGCGCTAACTGGCTAACTAGCACCTTGAATCCATCCTGTAAGTCTTCCATATTCAAATGACGAATACAGACTGACGCCACCTGCTGGTGGGGAAAATTACCTCCTCTCATACAGTCACAGGCCGTACTTGCTAGTTGGCTGTTGCCTGTGGTCTTTGCAGTGTGTTTTGGCCGAGACACAGGCACCGTGAGGCAAAGCAACAGACGTCCTTCATGGACGCTAGTTCTTTGATGTCAGTTTGGTGTTGCAGGGAACTTGGAGAACACACAGCAAACTGCCGTCTAGAAAACAACCTGTTTTTTTCTCCTGTTTCAGAAATTCAAGGCACTCTTCATGAGGATCCGTGAGCCGCAGTCCACAGCAGTGATCTACGAATCTGGAATTGTTGTCTGCACAGGAACCAAGAGGTCTGTCTGCCTGTCTGTCTGGACTTAACTCCAGTTTTCAGGACTGTGTTTGACACCCCCCCCCCCACTCACTGTCCATCCTCTGTGTGTTTGTGCAGTGAGGAGCAGTCCCGGCTGGCGGCCAGGAAGTTTGCCCGCAAAGTGCAGAAGCTGGGCTTCCCTGCCCGCTTCCTGAACTTTAGGATCCAGAACATGGTGGCCAGTTACAAATCCCTCCCAATCAGTTTGGAGCAAATGGCTTCCCATGAGCACTGCAGGTCAGGAGACAGCGCTTGTGGTTTAAACGTACCCGGTCCTGTTGATGATTCCTCTGGAAGTGTTTCAGTGCTTCTTTACTTCAGAACAAAGGCTTGATGCAACCTAACTTAGCTCCATCAGGAGTGACAAAGAGAAACAAACAAACTCAATAGCCTTCTGATTTACACGTTGCATCGTGCTAGCTAACGCGCGAGTAACCAATCCATTCAAGAGTCAGCTAAGTTTTGTTGACAGTAGAGTTTGGTCAGAGCTCAAATACACTACAGGACCTTTAGCTCCATTGTCACCTGGCACTGATACCCAGCTCAGACCAAAGATTCATGATGAGATGAAACCATTTTAGATCATTGCAGAGAAAAGTATCAGCGGTGTGAACTGGCCGGTCAGAGCTCGTCTCAAGCCGACTGATGGTGTCACCAGAAATCAGAACGGGAAGTACAGAGAGTTGTTGACTAGAGATGATACACCGTCTCATGGTGGTCACTTCCTGTGAACCGGCAGATTTAAACAACCTTGCAGAATGGCTCATTGCACGTAGTCGCCTGTTTCAACGTGTCTCATCGAGAATCTTTGGTCTGAACTGGGCTTAAAATACAATATCTCACCTTTACATTTCCACACCTGTTCGATAATCAAGATGTTTGTTTTCGATGTATTTATTCTCAACTGAAGGAGAAATTGACTCTTCTTGTGTCTTGATTGCGCAGTATGTTTGTATTCTAATTGACTGATTAATTGATTGATTGATTGATTAATTGAGTTAAGTTTTGTGTGCTTTGAACTCTCCACAGTTATGAACCAGAGCTGTTTCAAGCCCTCTTCTACAGCGGTATCCCTGGTGTGGTTGTAACCATCACTACAAAGGGGAAGATTGTGTTGACAGGTAAAAACAAAACAATTTCCAAGTCATGAAATTACCTGCATCATTGGGCCCACAGAGCAGGCGCACTAGAGATGTGTGGCTGCTGAGCGTCAAGCGTGGCCGAGAGGCCTAGTGGGTGACTTCTGGTTTAGAGCTCTGCTAACTTGAATGGGGATAAAATGATTTAATCTTGCAGCTCTTTTAGACTTTCTAAATATAATCAGACTGAATGTATTAAATCTTGATAGTGAAACAAGTCATTTCACAGGGGTTGTGATGCTCAAAAAAATGTATCCACTAATCTCTTTCCCAGTGTAAGTCTATGGGATAAAGTCTTTTGGGCCCAAACAGCACAACACTTTTTCGACGACGCTTTTTCTCTAGACGCCTGCACACTCTCTTTCCTCATCAGGAATGACGGAAAAAAAGATGCTAGACTCAGAAAAAGATGTCATGTGGACAACCTTAGGGGGTTTCAGTGTTATTTTGGGAGGCTCCAATGGTCATTGAGGCGGTTGTGAAATAGTTTTTATAAATAAAGTTTTAACTTACTTAACTTAAAGTCTTGTGTTGAATTCCAGGAGCTAAAAGCAGAGCTGAGATCGAGGAAGCACTTGACACCATCTACCCAATCATGTGCCGCTTCAGGAGGCATCGAGGAGGGAGGAACTCTGACTAGTGCTCCTGTTCATTTTAAAACTTATATTAAAAAAATGTGTTCAAGTCAGTGCTGAGCAGGGCGTCCACATCCATCACACAGCATATCACTCAGCAGGAAACTCTGCTTTGACCGTTTTTTTCTGAGTGGTTCAGACCTGGATGTTTCTGGATTTTAGCCTAAAGGGCTGCAACATGTCCTCCTGCTCACTGGGCCACCATACAGAGCCTTTAATCACATAGGGGGATCTGAGAGGGCACATTATGTTGTTTTAGAGGTACAAATTAAAAGATACCTATAATGTTGTTTTGAACAGTTGAAGGGTTTTTACTGCTTAAATTTAAGGCCAGAATAAACTTAAGTCTTTGAGGGGTTTTTAAAACCCTGTAAACTGTGGAGTTAACCAAGTCGACCCCTAATATACATTCATTTGCATGTTCTCCCCGTGTCAGCGTGGGTTTCCTCCAGGTGCTCCAGCTTCCTCCCACAGTCCAAAGACATGCAGGTTAATTGGTGACTCTAAAACAGACTCTAAAGGCTCCACCCCCTCGCGACCCTCAAGAGGATAAGCGGTAACGGAAGATGAATGAATGAATGATGTTTTTTAAACTGAAAATATTTGCCTGTTGAGCCAGGTAGCTCGACCACCTGGGCTCACATGGACAACACACACACACACGCACACCTGTGTGATGTACCTCAGGCAGAGTTCGAATCCAGGTCTCTGTGTCGTTCACCACTGAACCATCTCCAGCACCGATCAACACAACCAACCAGAGAGAGAAAGAAGATCAGACCGAAGCTCAAGAAACTTCATCAGCCTGCAGAAAAACAAAGTTTCATAGGTGTAGCTTTGGGAAGGGCTTTAGGGTGTCCCTCTAAATATTTAGACCTTGTGCATTTGTCCTCCCTCGAATTAAAACATGAAAGTAGCAGGGGACTTTAGAGGTGAGGTGAGGTGAGGTGAGGTGAGGTGAGGTGAGGTGAGGTGAGGTAATCCTACAGCGGGGAAATCTGCTAAAACCACTACAAACAACCAATGAAAACATGTACATTTAAGATTTCTTATGTAAGTGACAACAGAGGGGAAAGCTATTCCAAAGATTTGGAGCAGCTGCTGCAAAGGCACGACCTCCCCTTACCCACCAGCCTTCATCGTGGGACAGTTAAGCCTGATTTATGGTCCTGCAGTGTACCTACGATGTACCTACGTCGTTGCCTTGACGCCGTCGTGAACCCTTCGAACTTCTCCGTCACTCCATTTCTTCCCAGTGCAATTCACCGCCAGAGCGGTAGGGGGCTGCGTTCCTTTCCTGAATGGTTATCATCGTCTCTAGTTGATTCTTTGTTTAGCTTCCGGCTTTTCCGGTCACAGTGAACAATGGCGACCGAGTGAGAGAGAATCTTGCTGGAGTTGGACTTGTTGGATGTCGAAGAAAGTATGTTAAAACTGCAAAATCTACATCGCAACAGAAGATGTTTAAAGATGGCGGGGATGGCGCAATCTGGAAATACGGAACCGGAAATGCGTTGCTACCAAGCAAACCAATCACAGCCCTCTCGGTCTGCGCTGGGTCTGCGTCGCCTCGACGTGCAGTTACATTTTTTGGGAGGTGCACGTCAGGCTACGCCGGGGGCTACGGCGAGCCTCCTGCGTAGCCACGCACCCTACGATGTAGGTATGTCGTTGATTTAACGCAGGACCATAAATCAGGCTCTAAAAGGCATTGTACTGAAGACAACAGGTCAGGAGTCAGAGTAGGGGCAGAGAAGTTCAGCAGTGTACTGTGGTGCCAGTTCGGCTTTAAAAAGAACCTTAAAATCAATCCAGTATTTAAAGCAAACAGTATAAAAACACAAAGAAATATAAAGAGCTCAAACTGGTTGAAGAGAGGACGGGAGCTTTCTCCCTCGCCCTTTCTGTAAAGAGTTGGGTCAGGGGCTTTCTTGGCCTGCCAACTATTTTACTTGCCAGTGTCACACACACAATCCTGAAAGTTTTTTCTTGGATGTACAGTTAAGATGACCGTACCAGGCAGTGAGATAAAAAGTTAAAACACTCTGAACACTAGTTTGGTTCACTAATTCTAAAGCTGTCTCACTAACACCAACTGACTGACGTACGCAGGTGATCAGCAGGTGGACTGTGGGGTTTAGGGATGAGGGCAGGTTTGCTCTGTGATCAGTGGCTCATTAGTTGATGGTCATTACATGTACCTCTGTAAAAGAGGTCACAAAGACACCAGCACTGCCAGATTTGGAGAATCACTCCCGTGTAGAGAGGAGAAAATGGAGCAAGGTTATTCCAGTGTGATCATATTACAGTTCCCTCCACCACCACCAGATGTCAGGATGGTTGCAGGTTGTGTTTTGTACAATTCAACTGTTAAACACAGGTTAAGGCTGCGGTGAGGAGTCATTACTGTGATATTCCTGTAATGTTTGAGAGTAGGTGGTTTCATTTGAAGAATCACAGCAACATGTTGGAAGTTTGTTGTTAAAAGACAATGAGTAAATCTGCAGTGATCTGACTTCTTGTAAAGGGAACATTTTGTACATTGGGCCTCATGCAGCAACGTTCTCTTAAATGTATCTTATATTTTCTCTTAATGTTCTGTTAAGGGAAAAAATAAGAATTCCAGATGCACCAAACGTTTTTAACCATCCGAATCTACTGATGGTAAACAACCTATTAGCTTAGGTAACACCCCCTGAACACTATATAAGATCAGGTGAGCTTCTCAAAGTCAAGGATCCTTCCTTGGTAGGATCATTCCAAGTCCTACAGAGGCAAGGTGAGACTCCTTCCTCGCATTCGGTGAACACACACTGGAGCAGGCTAGCGAGGGCCTCCAGGTGTGCATCATTAACCCTCTAGGGACTAAGAAGGGTTTCAGGGGACTGTGATAAACCTGGCACTCTCTAATGTTGTTGTACAATTACACCAAATGTAGGCAGTGTTTTCAGCCCCATTAGCCTCCTGGTCTTTCTGGGGTCCACCCAACAGCAACATTAAAACCAAAATAAAACCTGTGTTGGTGAATCTTCACAAACCAATTGCACATAACCACATTATCACGACCCACGGAGACAGAGAACGCTGCGCCTCTGTGGTCCCTGAGAGTCTACTTCTACTGTGATTCTAAAAATTAAACTGTAGCTTTAGCTGTTACAGTGGCAATAAAATGTCAATTAGTTGGAGTAAAAGTAGAAAGGCTCCCAAAACAGAAATAATTAGTAAAATCTCAAAACTTTCCTCCTCTGAGATTTTCAGTCACAGACCTCAGCTCCCTGTGTGATGTGCTAATAGCATTGTTTTGCTGCTCAGGCTGCCGTTAGTGTGTGTTCGTCGAGTTAGCTGTTAGCTCGGCTGCCGGCCATCTGCTGCACACACACCAGGTAACATCTGTCTCAATGCTCCACTTGTTAAACAGGTCAGTTTGTACCTAATACTTCAGTGAAACAGACAGGTGATGATGAGGGGAGGAGCTGCGGAGGGTCGGACGCTTACAGCTCCTCGGCTTGTCTGCTGCTCTCTGCTGGGCTGGTAAACTAGGGACTCTGTACGTCTGTTCCTGTACTTATATTTTCACAGTCAGTGTGAGGACCACTGTGGGGTCCCCCTGAAAAAAGTCCTGTCATCAATGTCCTGTTTGATGTAGTTTTCGGTTGTTGTGATAGCGGTCGTTGAATGCTTTTCACCATCACTAAAGAAATATGACAAGATATTTTAACCTCACCTCATCACATCTCTGCCACACACTTTTTCTGTCACTATTTTTCATGAATGAAGCGAGGCAGCTAACAATGGAGACAACCTCCTGAGTCTTCATTACGCTCACAAAGCTCTGATTGGTTTAAACGATTCAACAATGCTTTCGATCACAGCCCACAATGTGCAGCATGATTCTTATCAATTTATCCATCCATCCATTTTCATCCGCTTATCCGGGGCCATGTTCTGGGTCTGCCCCGGGGCCTCCTACCAGTGGGACATGCCCGGGACACCTCCAGCTGGAGGCGCCCAGGAGGCATCCTGGTCAGATGCCCGAACCACCTCAACTGACCCCTTTCGACGTGAAGGAGCAGCGGCTCTACTCTGAGCTCCCTTTGGATGTCTGACTCCTCCCCCTATCTCTAAGGCTGAGCCCAGACACCCCGCGGAGGAAACTCATTTCAGACACTTGTATCTGCAACCTCATTCTTTCTGTCACTACCCAGAGCTCATGACCATAGGTGAGGGTTGGGACGTAGTTGGACCAGTAAATCGAAAGCTTCACCTTCTGGCTCAGCTCCCTCTTCACCACGACGGACTGGCGCAGCGCCCGCATTACTGCAAAAGCCGCACCGACCCGCCGATCCATCTCATGCTCCGTTCTACCATCACTCATGAACAAGACCCTGAGATACGTGATCTCCCTCACTTGAGGCAGTAACTCTCCCCCAACCCGGAGTGGGCAATCCACCGGTTTCCAGCAGAGAACCATGGCCTCAGACTTGGAGGTGCTGACTCTCATACCAACTGCTTCACACTCGGCTGCAAAACGCCCCAGTGCATCCTGGAGGTCATGGTGTGATGAAGCCAACAGAATCACATCATCTGCAAATTACATTTGTATGTTTCTTACGTATCATATCAACATTTCTAGGGCAAGGGAGTATATGAGGTGGCTTTGGCATTAGGAGGTGGAGGGGTTGGTGTGACACCTAGGAGAGACTTCTGCCAAACTGCAGACCACCCAGACCAATGTTTTTGAAACCAACATTAAAAAAAAGAGTCGTTTTTTTTCTTCCTCCACCAGGGATCGTGCCACAAAAAGTGGTTGTGTTTTCAACTTTACAGACATCACTGCACCTCCTTCCAGGATAGTGCCACGAATGTCTTAGATTTTTACCAAGACACTGCTGCATTATCAGCTGGGATAGTACTGAAGAAAGCTCTTGTTTTTTACTGACACATTGCTGTGTTTCCTGCCAGGATAGTGCCAAGAAAAGGGGTTGTTGTTTTTTACCAAAACATAGCTACTTTTCCTGCAGGGACAGCGCCAGATCAGAGGTTAGCTTTACTGAGACATCACTGCATTTCCTTCCAGGATAGTGCCAGCAAGAGTGAATATTTTAAGCCATAATGACAGAATTAGTTGAGGCACTAAGAACATGACGTTTCTGTTCTGAACTTTAAGCCTGAAAACATGAGAGGAAACATTTGGCTCCTGACTGAAGGATGTGCTTCAGAAGGTTTCTATAACATCTCTGTTTGAAGAGTCCGTGTTTCTAGTGAGAGTGTTTTCTGTGACCTGCTGACCTCTGAACTGGAAGCCCTTCCTGTCTGCTCTCCAGGGCTGCAGGCCAGCATGTTGACACTGAGCAGCAGGAAGTGAGGTAATCCTGCGGCTGACATGATCAATCTGACATGAAAACAGTGAATTATGGGAGCGCTTCCTCCCCGTCCAAACCTGCAGCTTCCAAATCTCTCCATCTCCCTCTCTCTGACACTTTCGCCTCTTTCCTGTCTTCATCTCTTTATTCTTTCCCATGTGTCAGTTTAGTCATGTGAGTTTCAGCTCGTGAAAACGAAACACAACGTGTCTTCACATCAGACTTCACTCTGGTCGTGCGTTTTATAAGTTTATTTGTCAAGTTTCTTTTACATAATTGCTGCAGTGACCTTTCATCGAGCACCTGTGACCTGACCTCCCTGTTTCATTTCATCTGCTTCAGTTTTTCACATCCTGTCGCTCTGTCTCTATTTGGCTCTTATCTTTCTCCCTCTAATAACATCCTCAGTTTCCTCTGATCCTAATAATACCAAATGATAATCATGCTGACAGTAACACATCCTGTATTCCTCTGTCACATCCCCTCCTCTCTCTTCCCTCTCTCCTCTGCTGCTGCTGCGTCGCTTTGACTTACTTTGTTACTTTTAAAGAAGACGTTTTAAAAAATGGACAAATTCCTTTGGAAGAGGATGCCGTGTTTGAAGGTCAAATCCAACTTTTTAAAAGATAAGAATAAATGATGATGTTCGATGTTTTCCTTCTTCTTTCCTTTACAGAGACTTTCTTAAACATGAAACTATAGATTTGTGAGGTGCTTTTAAAGGGCCAACCTGTCCTCATTCTCAAGTCGTCAAATACCTCGGCTTGGTCAGTGATTTCCACGTCAGACACCAATGAGAAAAGCCATCCTTTTGCGGCGATACGAAATGCTGCTGGGTGGTGCCGGTTAATAATGCCGCCCAACGGCATCAGTTTGAAATGCCAACGTAATTTAAGGACCTGTAAAGTCTGTTCAGGGTGGAAAGGGTGGTGGATGGGTCCAACAAACCCCAGACTTTGATCCGGCAGGCTGATGTTCGCTCCTGGTATGAATGTTGAGCAAAACCATGATGCTTTTTTCTAAACCTAACCACGAGCTTTTGTTGCACAAGGAAACGTAAATACGAGGTGTTCAACAAAGATTATTTGCATATAACAAGTAGAAAAATAGAAGGTTTTTTTGAAAAGACACCATGCACAATGACCTGGAACCTCGACTCATGATACCTAGTGCGACATATAGACGTGAAAGTCCACTGACCAAGCAGCGATACATGACGTGTGGGGAGTGAGAGTGTGGAGGATCAAGGGGGATAATAAGTGTGTTTATGTTATCTTGAGTCGTTTATATCGACATAGGGAGCAGGTCCTTGTTTACGGAGATCGCCATGTTGCACTGCCTTGTTTCTACAGTAGCCCAGAACAGACAAACCAAACACTAGCCCTTTTTAGACAGGAGTTGTGCAAATTTGCAGGAAAAACCAAACACTAGCCCTTTTTAGACAGGAGTTGTGCAAATTTGCAGGAAAGACCAATCAGTCTTTTTTCAGCATTGGCAGTATAAAAACAAAATCGGTGAGTGCAGCAAAATGCCGCCTGCCTACTTTTGTTTATACAGAATGCACATTTTTCGGGGCAATGGGGGGCGTGAGCAAGTAACAAAACGTGTAGCTCAGCGTGTGACGTAAACAGTGACGTGGGAGAGAAGCCGCGGCTGGTCAGTCCTTCGGCGATTCTCTCATAAGTCGGCCCGTTCTTCACTGTCCCCGTCATCTGACGGTTAATGGCCTCTTCGTTTGCGAGGACAAGGAGGACGCACAATTCCTTGTCTCCCCAGTTGCTCATCTTTACAGTGTCTGTCAGGTTTGTGTTTCCCTCTTGCTACTAGCTGCTCGCTTATTCCTGCTATCAGCTGTTTCCTGTTTATCCACCGCCAGTGGCTCGCACGTGTGGCGTCATCAACAGCTCCTCCCACAAGTCATCAACAGCCCCTCCCGTTGCGGAAGACCGCCTCGGTCTGTTTAAACCAAAAAGGTTCCGCCAATATGTCTACCCTACGAGGTGGAAAATTGGGCACCTCGGATCAACTCGCCAATCTGGCTCTGTGTGTCTAAATGCTCGCAGCTTGCCAGCAAAACAACCCAACATTCGCCGAAAATCTGGCAGTGTAAAAGGGGCTATTGACTAGAAGCCCCTCTGCAACGAGCAGCATCAGAAAAACACTGATTTGTAACGTAAAACTTCTTCATTCAGTGTTTTACTGGTTTAAATCACCTTGTCTGTTTGTGCTGGAGAGGAGGAGACCTCTGTGGATAATTCAGCTCCTGGTAAAAACCTCCTGAACACTGAACACTGAAGAAACTGTAACCAGGAGAAGTTTCAGCTGGTTGCAATCTGCAGTCCTCACCACTAAACGCCACTGAGTCTTACACACTGCTCCTTTAAAGAAACACGCAGGAAAGAAGAAAACTATAGAAAAGCACAAGACTTCTTTAAATAGAGCTGAGGCTGATTTTTGTTACAACATAATCTTTTATTCTTTCACCTTTAGGAGGAGCTTTTCTAGTTGTTTTCTGCTCTGTAAAGAGCGCTGAAGCCTCTCGGGGCTGCTGCCGTGACTACACACTTTTACTAAACTTTATTTCTCACTTTCTCGGCCGTGTGAAGCTACAAAAATGCAAAGTCAACGTTTCCACTTTGGTCCGAGCCAAAGAAAATGAACAGCAATGTAAGATTACAGAGCCAGAGTTGGACGCGGTGAGCACACCTGTATTCACAGGAAGGAACAGAAAGGAAAAGCACAAACACAGTCCTGCGCGCTCCAATAAGCTGCTAACCTCTCACCACTCTACATGCTCAGTCTGTAACCATCTGTTGTAAAGAGGAAGCAGGGGAGGATGTCTCCAGAGAGCTGGATCCAAAGCAAATAACTCACATCATCCCTAACCCAGAAATGGATCCGGGAAGGAAGTGATTTAGCTCTCGTCCACCGTCCCTAGACGGGCGTCTCGTGGGTGGGGAAGGAAAATTGATCTCCATGTGTTCATTAAACATCTCATTTTGCTCTGATTGCTTCGGAGAGAATCACTTCAAACATCATAACACATCCTTTGGGGAAATCATATCATGTGAAGACAGGAGTGAAAAATTAAATCAATTTCACCCAAGTGGCTTCTGAAAATGTGCATGTAAATTAAATCTGAATATCTGCTGGGACAGCTTCCAAACAGTCAGCACAAATGGAGACATTAAAAGGTATGAAATGACTCACATTACACATCTGTACACATTTAGAGGTGCTCGCTTTCTCCAGCTGGCTGCATCTCTCACCAGGTCGCAGTGTTTTGGGGCTGCAGCCTCTCTCTCGGGCCCTGCTGTGGTGACCCCTCGATCTGGATCAAATGACTCACAGGGGGCCCCGATGACCCTCGCTGACCCCCAGAGGATCATCTGAAAAAGCAAAAGTCTTCTCAGAGTTTGAAAATAAGGCCAGATGTGCCCAGCTGGACTCAGGAGAGGAGATTTAGATCACATTAAAGAACATAAATCTGATCTTTTTGTTTTCACCTCCTGATTTTTACTGAGATACATCAACACGCTCTCTGCAGGAGGATAACGCCTGTGTGTGTGTGTGTGTGTGTGTGTGTTAGGAAAGCCTTTAAATCTGCTCCAACACAAAAACTTCAGACAGGGAGAAGTTTTTTTTTCAGTAAGTCTGGGTGGGAGAAAAACTTTAGCATGAAGTCATGATGTCAGCAAAACTACCCTGAGAAGTGGAACTGTAACTCCCCTCTGTGCTATTTAGGTTGCACCTGCTCTGAGAGCTGGCTGTGAGCGTGGAGGGAGAGGAAGAAGAAGGTCAGCTGTCAGCAGAACCACCTGCAGCTGACTGATCACATGACATATCTACCGCTTTACCAACGATTTCTAGTCCACAATTAAGTTGACAAAACCCGCCACAAGTGAAGACTCTGATCTTTTTAATGTGTTGAGTCATTCATAGGAGTGTTTTCTGATTGACCTGGTTGGTCTTGGCTGATTTGGTGATGCCTGCGGTTACCATGTTAACAGCAAGTGCAGTTTAAGGGCCGGGACACACAGAGTCTTTCACCGCCCGGAAAACGCAAGGTGGGGTGCTGGGTGCTCTGTGCCAACTTTCAAAGGTGCAGAGGCAGGTCACGCCTGACCATGACATACGTACACGAAATCCTGAGTTCGGAGCTGATCTTCTTCCGGAGGATGTTTTTTTAAGTGTAAATTAAAATATCGTCCGTGGGGCCGATCATAAAGCCCCGAGAATCCCTGCAACTTCTCCATATTCACCAGAAAGATATCTGCCGGCTGTAATTGGTTGTTCCTTGTCACATGACATACAGTGCAGGTTGAACTTCGCTCCACTCAGTGCTCTACTGCTCCGCCCCCCCAAACAGAATACCCAGGGAACACTCTGCTACTCTAAGAGTGTTTAGTTTTGAATAACCAAACGGTACACTCCAGTTTGTGCTAGAGTTCGCTCCGGCACTGAGAGTGAGTATTTCTGAACGCACCCTTGGGAATGTTTGCACGCTGTGATGGCATCGCTCGCACATTTGGACGTGCCGTCCGCATGTCTACACTGACAACAACAGTTTTAAGGATGTAAAAAACACAATGTGCGAACGGCCCCAAAATGCTGCAGCAAACCACCTGTTGAACAGCTTCTTTATGAAACTAAAGCTGCAGCAAACCACCTGTTGAACAGCTTCTTTATGAAACTAAAACATTAGAGCTGCTTGTGTTTCTGTTACAGTGCAGCCAAACAAACTCAGGTCAATTTTAACAAACAAGTAAGTCAATATTAAGTACTTGCACGACAACTTTGCATCAACAATTAATTAATTCATCCATTTGTCCGTCTTTTACTTTATTGTTTAGTTTTTATTTCTTATTTTTATCGTTCTATTTGCTGCGAAAATTTGCAATTCCTGACAAAATGACAAGACACATTTCCTCCTCTGCCTGTCTCTTCTGCAGTTACCTATCTGACTGTCATCACTCTCGCCGCAGCATGAAGGGCCGGTCTTGTTTGAATGAATTTATTCTGTCATAGTTCTTGTTGATGAAATTAATCATGCCAATTACAATAAATGCAGACTGTGAATAGTTTAAAAAAAAAAACAGGGTTTGATTTCCTGACAGTCTCAGGGATTCCTGTGCACTTGGACCACCGAGGACGTGAGACCGGAGCTGTTTGGAGTCTTTAGGGGACAACAAGGATCAGGATGATAAATAAACCTCAGCTGCTCCTCTCAGCTGATTCCTCCCAGATGTTCACGTCTGCAGGTCTGGAGGGCGGAGGCTTCCCCCCGAGAATTGTGGGAGAAAAAAATCAGAACATGTTCAGATGTAAAGTTGCAGTTTTACTGTGTTGTTGCTGAACTGATGCTCTGCTTTCAGCCGTCAGAGAGTTTCATTTCAATATGCTAATTTCTACAACCCAGACAAACTGTTCTGTACAGCGGAGGAAGAATAAAAAGCTGCATCAGCATGATGTCCTCCTGTCTCCCAACTGATTTTATACTCTGACAGCTTCAATAAAACTGGAAGGTGACACACGGCTAATAAGCTGCAGCACCCTCCTCTACTAAAAGATGGAAATTTTCTTTTGTAGAGACAAATGTCTTTAAAACGGTTGCACACCTTCCAAATCAAAAACAACTCTTTGGAAAGTTTTTTCTGTCCTAGTTTAGGGCGTAACGTGACATGTCAGCATCATAGTGCCACAAGAGACCCTTTAACAGAAGAGAGGAAACTAAACTCCCCCTTAAAGCCCCAAATATTGTTTTCCATGTGTCATTGTCCATTTATGCTGATAAACCCAAATTCATTTGTCAGTATGGTTAAATAGTTTTTTGTTTCCACATTTCCCGTATGTTTTCTTTACATTGTTTTTTTACTGTGCAGACGTTCAGACTCTTAAGACTCTCCGGCTCGCTGTCCCTGCAAAGGACAGCTCTATCGAGGCAGCTTGTTATTGGTCAACAGCACAAATTTGCCTCAAAGTTCACCAGAGTTTAACTTTTCCTTTCCCCATGAGTGGGTCCACTGATCCATCGATGAAGTTTCACTGTGACCAGACAGCCCTGTCACCTGAAGAAAAGGTTGGCATTGTACGTTTTTATAAGTCACAAATACGTTTACACATATAAATGTATGTTTCTAAAGTGACATAGTATCTGAGCTGACTCTGTCATCAGGAGGTGGAGGCACCTGCCAAACTGCAGACCACTGTTCAACAACCTACGACTAACAAAACCAGTTGTGGTTTTGCTTTTTAGCCATAAAAAGTCATTGATTTTTGGTGACCTATTGCTGTGTTTCCAGCTGGGGTTGTGCCACCAAAACTGAGTATTTTAAGCCAAAACATGATCCTTCACTGACCATACCCAAGCGATTTTTGTGCCTAAAAGCCTGGACACACCAAACTGACGCCAAAGAACTAGCTTTGACGATGGCCAACTATTGTTGTCTGTATCTCCACCAAAAAGTTGCACTTGAACACACCCTGAAGACTACAGCACATGCGGTCTGTGCCTACATGAGAGGAAATGACTCTTGACATTTGTTGGCCAGTGAGAACGTTACCACACAACCTGATAATTTACTGTGTGCCAGCAAATAATAACGCAAACAACGAGGGACCGTTTCTCTCAAAGAGCTCGATGACTAAAATCAGTTTGTTTCAATCTCAATCCCTCTTGACTTTAGTTTGCGTTCATCACTTCTGTTTCTCCTCTCATGCACTGAGCTCAACGGCCAATCAGAGTGGTTTCATTCTTCGATGGGCTCCAACATCAATTCGACGCGTTGAAACAGCTAAAAAAAGCCAACAAGAGCTGGTGAGGGCCGACGTGTCAGACACACCACAAAAACTAGGTCAAAAGATGCTCAACCCGACATTAACCGGTGGACAGCAGTCGGCCAAACACATATTAACCACGGCATTGTTGAAGCAATGCAAATGTAAATGTAAAGTTTCAACATATCTGCTAATATCTTTGCTTTGCAGGAACATACAGTGCCAACATTTACTTTGGCGGTTAGTTGGGACAGGTTTTAACTTTTGTTTCATCTCGTGCATTTAATTTGACAGGTCTGCACTAAATTAACATTTGGATGCATCCTTTAACTCTCGACCCCACAGGCTCCTTAAGGAAACATGGCTCCTTAAATCTTGGTAAGTCTTTGAATGAATCCTCAGGATGTTTGAGATTAAAGTGGTTTTAATGGTTAATCTCCTTCAAGTTTTCTACTAAACATTAAACTCTCAAAAAAGAAGCTGTTATTTAAGGTGGTCTGGAAAAATCAAATTAAGTTACTTTCATCTCCTCTTGATTCATTTTAAGGGATCAGTTAAGGAGAACATTAAAGTGGGGTTCTTTCAGGAGCATGAGTGTGTGTTGGTACCAGCTGAAGGGAGGAAAGAGTTAAAACTTTTCTTGTCAGTCCAGTAGGAGGAGGTATGGAGGGGGGAGGAGGAGGTGTGGGGGAGGGAGGTCCCCCCGTTTTTTTCTATTGATAGCCATATTCCCCCATTTATTCTTGCAGTCAGGACGATGCAGAGAGCCGAGCGCAGACAGACGACCTGTAGAGCCTCCACACCGGGGAACATATGAGCGCCTGAGTCCAGAGACACAGAAAACACACAGAGGGAATGGAGAGCTGCACACGTCAACAGTAAGGGCTTTGATTTTTGATTTTACAGGACAGGAAGAAGGTGTTTGCATCATTAAAACTTAGCAGCTGAATGTGTGTGTGCTCACATCATTACAGACTGTTGATCTCAGGGCAGTGAAGTGAATCTTTGCTCTTTAAAACAAAACAAAATGAAGCTGTAAATTTTATAAGTGCTCCTGAATCTGCCCTGATGTTTAACAGTGACTAATTTAAGGTGACATGTCTATAAAGCTTGCAAATTAAGGGCAAAGTGAGGCATTGAACTAAGACATTTAAGGGTGTTTGTATGAATAAGTGAACGCAGAGATGATGTGATGAAGGTGTTTGAAAGCTTTTTAAAGTGTGACTGAGTTTTTTAATTAATGCACATAATTGTCATTTAGCATCAAAAATATGAACGATTTTTGTGAACCAGATTTTCATAAAAATTAAGGGAAGAAATTCTGATATTCAGTTCAGTCTTTGTAAAGCTCTGCATGAGAAATTCAGGCTTGTGGAAAAATATCGATGTCTAAATAAATTTGTGCTCTCATTATTATCAGTGGTGACGCTGTACAAAAAACTGATAAAAAAAGCTGCTTTTTTATTATTTGAGTCCAGAATCAAAACAGAAACGTGTGTAAAACTCATTAAAGTTAGTTAGTTAGTACAAGTTTGAAAGTCTTTACAGCCATGAACAGGATCACAGTTCATATGTGTAACTGATTTCAATAACTACAAATCCTTTCTGCACATTCACAGATTTTATTTCACTATACATGTTTTGAAACATCATTTTACAAGTTCTAATCTCTGACAGGTATCTGAGCTCATATATGTTGTTACTGAAGGTGTGTGACATCTGACGTTAAACGAATTTCTTCTCTTTCTCCCTTAAAGCAGGAGTAGGCAGTTTTTATTTTGCCGTCATAGGGAAAAAATCCCATAATAAGCTGAGCATATTGTAATTAAAGTGAACTGAGAAAACTCAAGACTTCTGCTCCTCCTCTTGGCTCTGTTTTCAGACTTTAGAAAATCTAACCTGACGGGAGACTGACCAATCATGGGTCATTTCAGAGAGAGGGCGTTCCTATTGGCTGTTCCACAGATACAGATGTGTGTGCACGTCCCTTCAGACGGTGAAAGTCTGATTCAATGGAGGAGAATCCTGCAGAGAAAGTTGTTATTCCAGCATTGACAACAACTGCTGACACTACAGAGCAACCCAAAAAATGAAGACAGACTAATCAAACAGAATCTGACAAGATGGAGAGAAAATGTTGCTGATAGTTTAGCCCTCTGCTAATTGGAGCCAAAGACTCATGGCAGCTGTTTACGTTTATGTAGCTAATGTTGGCTAGAGCCTCGGATCACAATGTGTCCTCTGCCTCACTCCCCGCTGCTACAGACCACCTCATCAGCGGGCAGCAGCTCTAGAGACAGACCTCCAGTCAGCAGCTGGAGCAACCTGAATCCAGCCAGATCAGATCCCACTGGATCAGCAAACTTTCTGTTGCCGCTGTTACACAGCTCATACCCGGCACTGATGCAGCCCACCATCCTGCTGTGACACCCAGGCGCTGGGGGGGTTGGACTGGCTGAATTCAAGCTGCTACAGCTGCCAACCAAAAATTCATCTCCCAAGCTACTGACTGCTCTTCTCCAGGGGAAGCAGTCCACAGCGGCGGGGAGCGAGGCGGAGGGATGGCTAGCAGCTAATTGCTGTCTCATTTGTGGTCTGATGTGTGCGGTGAGGAGGGACTCAGGGAACTCTGCAATGAAATCAGATTAAATACAGCAGTGTATGTGAAACACTGGGTTGCTGTTTGATGCTTGCACATATGCCTGTGCTCATGTGGTGGGAGGGGCTTAGGACAGAGAGGAGAGAGCTGCAGGCGGAGGGTGTGGTTTCAAATTCAGCGGGGATTCCAGATTTCTGCCTGCCCCAGCTTTAATTAGAGAAGAGGACATCTAAATATATCTTATCGTAGTGTCTGAATCTTTCATTGATCATCAGTGTGATCTGCAGACTGAGGTGGGTCAACAACGTTCAAAGCTCAACTTTGTTTAACAATGTTGATGTTTAAATGTAGTTGGTCTCGTTCCTCCTCAAAATTTCAGGGCTTTTTAGAGCATAGAGTTTGCTTTTTTTTTTTTGGACTGCTTCCCCAGAGGTGATTGGGCAGTAGCTCCAGAGATGGTCAGCATAAACCCCCCAGTGTTGATGTCACAGCAGGCTGGTGGCCAGAGGCAGCGCTGGGTCTAACCTGTGTAACAGCAGTAACAGAAAGTTTGCTGCAGCCACTGACTTGGGTCTCCGGAGCTGCTGCCTGCTCTCCTCCCAGTGAGGTGGTCTGTAGCGGCGGGGAGTGAGGCGGACAACACAGTGATTCGAGGCTCTAGCTAACAATAGCCACGTAAATGTAAAGCTGCAGCTGTGAGTCTTTGGCTCTAGTTAGCAGAAGGCTAAACTATTAGCAACATTTTCTCTCCATATCTGAAACACTTTGCTGACACTGACTCGTGTTTTATTTAGTTTAATCTCAGACACTCTTTTAGACTCTTTTTGATCAGCCTGTTTTCCTTTTTGGGTTGCAACTAGCAACTTTCTCTGCAGGATTCTCCTCCACTGAATCAGACTTTCACCATCTGATGGAACGTGCACACATCTGCATCTGTAAAACAGCCAAAAGGAACACCATCTCTCTGAAATGACCTGTGATTGGAGAAAGCCTCCCGTCACGGGCGAGATTTGCTAAAGACTGAAAACAGAGCCAAGAGGAGGTGCAGAGTTTTCTCTCAGACCACTTCAAGTAAAACATATTTTTGCCCAATGGCGCCAAAATAAAACTGCCTACCCAGCTTTAAAAGACTTGTTATAGACGCAGCCTGACTTTTAGTATTTTATCACTTCTTTTTTTTTTACATTTTGTCTCATTTTCATTTGATAACTTTCAAACCACAGCACAGATGACGACTCACCTGACACAGTGTCTGTGAAGTTGTGTTGGTTTCTGACCTGCTAACACACACTGTGGGTTCAGTTATTCGGGCCATTGTTTCTAATTGTCCCTGGTTCATGTTTATGATCACATGTGAGTGAGACCCTCCCTGTTTGCTGATCTGCCCTTAATGAAATTTCAACGCTTCCTCCATCTGTTTCACATTAAAGTATAGTTAACAGCAGCTGAACATCATGGCAGCAGCAGTCACGCTTGTAGACATTGTAGATGTGGAGTTAGAGGGAGGAGATGTTTGTCAACGCACAGAAGTGGTGTGATGCTTCAACCTAAGTGAAAAAGTAAAATGTTACCAGACTAAGACAAAACTTGGAGGTTAAGGACTTCGAGTCAGAACCATCTTGTATGTTTGGAAATCATCTCTCTGTAAAGTCTTTTCTTCTACAGTTGATAAATGACTTAAACATCCTATTTTTTAGTTCTACTTTTGCAAAACAGTAAAACACTCACATTACAAAGGCTGTCATTGTTATGAATACCTAAATAATACAGGTTATCACAAACAGCTTTGGACTCTACATTATCGTTTTGTGCACATACACTGAATGAAATTAATTTGACATATGACCCGGGCCTAATGGCAAATTTACTGGTTTTCAATCTGAGTTTTAGCAAGATAACGGTATGTGGTTAGGTTTAGAAAAAACCCCATCATGGTTTGGCTTAAAATAAGTTTGATTGTTACAAAGATAAAATAATGTCACATGGCATACATCATGTGACATATGTCACTAGCACAGCATGCTACACATCCCGCACACTACGTTGTATTGATTTTTTGGTTTCACACGGAAAAACAAACAGCAGGCTCCTGGGTGAAAGTCCAGAGTTTGGTTGTTCGTAGTTGAGTAAGTCGCTTAATATTTGTTGTAAAAGGCTCTCGTCTTGTGAAAAGGTGTCTTTTTTATGTCCTTTACAGGAACCAGAATCTTTAACACCTCTTTAATTCTTTTTTCAGCTAGCTGTTCTGTGATTGGCTGATTGCTGACATCAGTATCAAGATGGCCCACCTCTTCCTCGCCAGTAAGATCGCCATGCCCGATGACCTCCACAGCAAAGGTGGCTCCAGGATCCCCAGGGGTGCCGTGAGGATGCCGACAACCATCTCTGCTGAGAAGCTGAGCCGGGAGAAGGCAAGGAAGGACCGCAGCATGGTCATGACAACCCACGTCCCGCACATCAACGAGGTCCAGCTGACGGCGGCCACCGGCGGTGCAGAGATGTCCTGCTACCGCTGCACAGTCCCATTCGGCGTGGTTGTACTCATTGCCGGCATCGTGGTCACAGCTGTGGCGTATACCTTCAACTCCCACGGGTCCACCATCTCTGTGCTGGGGCTGGTGCTGCTGTCTGCTGGACTGGGCCTGCTGGGATCCAGCGCCATCTGCTGGAGGGTGCGACTGAGGAAGAAGAAGGACAAGCGAAGGGAGAGCCAGACGGCACTCATGGCCAGCCAGGGATACTGCGTGGCTTGAGCGGCGTCCAGTCCTGAGAGGAGTTCAGGTTTAAGTCACACAGTGGTGGTTCACATGATCAACTTCAGGGAGACAGTGAACATGAACGCATCGCACTTACAACACAAAGTTTAACAGAGACATGAACTGATGAACTTTGCTTATCGTAAAGAGATGGAGCTTGTACTCGCTGCAGGCGGTGATGACTCTGAGGCTGACGCCTTGAAGGAAGAGATGATGGTCAAAGTGAAAGACGGGAATTTGGACACATGACCACCTGCAGGATGATTCATTGCAGAGACTTCACACTCCAGACTGGGGGTGCTGGATGACAGACAGGAGCTAAACTTTAGGATGAGTTCAATAATCGATTCTTCAGACAGTTTATAGACTGAAAGTACCGATTCATCCAAAAACAGTTGGCAGTTTATTTGATAATAAAAAGGTTAGTTGTTGCCCCACAGAGCTCATCCATGATGTACAGTATCTCGACCTAAAAGCTGCTAATATGCTATAAAAGACTTGTAACAAGGTACTCTGTTGTTGATGTTTCTCTTTCTGACAGTTTCTTCATCTCTGGTAAACTCCACTTGTGATCTCAGCAGTTCGTACATTTCTCGAAAAAATTTGTTTTTCTGTCTGCAAATATTTTATCTGTCTTAGCCCAGAAGGAAATGTTGGCATTGTGCGTTTCATATGTATCATATCAACAGTCTGATTCTGTCATGAGGAGATGAAGGTGACAGTTGATGGTATGATATCTAGGTGAGACAGCTGCTGGCTGCAGACCACTGCAGAGCAACATTGTTTGTTGTTTAGCGAGTCATCGCTGCATTTCCAGCAGCTTTAATGCCATCAAATGTGGGTGTTTTTAGGGCCCCACTGCTGCTTTTCTACCGGGGATAGTGCAAAGAAAAGCAGTTGTTTTTTCCTGCCAGGATGGTGCCACCAAAAGGGGGTATTTTGACCAAAAATATGATCTTGTTCTAACATTAATCAAGTGGTTTTTGTGCCTAAACATACCCACGTGTTAACCATGGTGTTGTTGAAACATAAGGTTTCAATATTTTTGCTTCATAATAACATATAAGTGTTATCGTATCCATGGTTTTCAGAAACGTACAATGCCAACATTCATTCTGGTGACTGGATTGTACTTTCTGAGAGGGCAGAGGACATCATGAGAATTGAGTGTCTCTTGAATGAGTCCTAAAACCCAAAAATGAGTTAGCATTTTAGCTCTCCTGGTTCCGTATCTCAGAGTCAATGAGTTTTATGTTAGATGCTTTAAATGAGCTGAAGAGACTTTCATGATTTGTTCTATGACATAAAATACGTCAGTAAATATCCTTCTCATGAACTCTGAAGCTTTTAGGTGTCTTAAGGCCGGATCACGCAGAAAGCATTTTAGCAGCTGGAGGCGCCTTTTCGTAATTGTTTTTAATGAGAGTAAAGCTCTTTGCTCACAGTTTTTGTGCTCTAGGTACCTGGCGTTTTTGCCAGAGCGCTCTGAACTTACTCAAAGCGGAAAAACGCCCCATGTCATCTCTTATACTCATACCCAGAGCTATACGGCCCAACAATAGACAGCAGGTTGTCAAACTGCCCCTGAGTCATCCTAAAATCTGCCTGGAAACGTCCATCATGGAGGAGAAGCTCCTGGACCAACTGGTGGTACTCCCCAGAGGAGAAGCTCCTGGACCAACTGGTGGTACTCCCCATCATCCAGCCTCTTTTTTAGGGTCTCATGTACCCACACAGATCTCTGTTTATCTGCTAACTACAGAAAATGTCGTCCCTGCAGTACCTTTGAAGACACAACTCATTGCTGTATAACAGGTCATAAGAGTAACGTTCTGAACTCTGAGCTCACAAATGGGTTTAATCTCTGATATGCATGCCACTTTGTATGTGTAAACTAGTGCACTATGATCTAAGTGATGAAAAATAACCAAATGTATTCCACTGTATTAAGAAGTTCACATAGCTGTTTAACTGTTTAACTGATGGTTAGCTTATAACTCTCTTTTCACAGTCTTATTTATTCAACAGACGTATGAATGAAATATATTTGTTGTATTAAACTCAAGATTCAAGTGCCAACGTGAGACTTCTTTTTAATGTGCTTTTTGTTTTCAGAGCAGGTTGAGGACAGGCTGGAAAGTAAGAGCAGCTCGGCTGTTATATTTAGTTGTGTTTATGTTGCCTAGCATCCTACAGACACACGACCAGATAATAAACCGGGGGGGGGGTTGCGTCATTTGGAGGAGGAGGTTGTGTTGACGGGTAACGGTTACGACACGTTGTCACTTCTGCAGTGCTAACTTTATCTCCACCGGAGTGCAGCATCCTGGGAATGTGAGAGGCGGGAGGGGGGAGGGGGGGGGGAGACACAGACAGAGTGGAAAGAGAGGGGATGCAGTGTTGCATCACCTCAGTGGAACCTCAGTCTCATTCCTGCAGACACTTCTGAGCAGGTTCAGTTCCTCTCTCAGTGTGACGACGGATCATCACCTGCTGATGATTTAATATCACTTCTCACTCCTCTGTCTGAACTCAGCTGATATGAACACATGAATACTGTTTATCCAGTTTGTTCCTCTCTATTTGAAAAGTGTTATTAGAGGGTTTGAATTGATAAAAGCTTTTTCATTTCCAGCTGTAAACAGCGGTCCCTTTTATACCGCCTCTTCAAGGCAGGAATTTCACGCAGTTATGCCGCCTCGCCCTTCTGTATAAAAGGTACAATGGTGGAATGGGGGGGACGCATTTGTCTCGCCTCTAAGCTGACATCGGCAAAATGACGTCTGTATAAAGAGACAACCGCCAGGACGGGCTCATGGGCGGCACAGGTATGATGTTTTGATGATGTGTTAGGAGTTGAACACATGCCACGTTTTTGCCCTCACATTCATTGTTTTCGATGTAGACACGCAGCAGGCACTCTTAAACACCTGAACGATGGTGATGTGACATTCCAGACCGCCTATTTTTAAGGGTGCAACGGCTGCATCCTGAGATAAACTGAGTTCAACTTTTGGAACGCAGAAGTGTGCACTGCATGTCATGTGACGAAGACCAGCCAATCACAGCCGACAGATATCTTTCCCTTCTTTTGTAAACATCAGTCTGTGATAAGGAGAAGTTGATCATGTTGGTGCAGAGCTGTCAGAGCTTCACATCTGTCCCACAGACGATAGGCCGACACAGAAGATCAGTTCTGCATTCAGGATTTCAGGTAAATAGGCTATGATGTGGTGCTTGTTAACCTGTTGTCGCACTCTTAAAAGCTGGCACAGAAAAGGCACAAGAGTAGCACCCAGCGCCTAACCTCGCGTTTTCCTGGTGGTTAAAGATGCGGCATGTGTACGGCTCTTTTAAGGCCCAGACAAACTAACTTCAGAGAACTAGTGACCCAAAGTAAACCTGCTGCATTGTCTAATGTCGCCCTGTCTCAGCGAAAAAGTTGTGCCATTTGCGTGTCACAACATTTCAATATTAAAATGTATGTCTTTTTTTCCCCGTACTGTATTTGATTCATATTTTTCTTGGTTTTTAAAGGGAGGGATTCACATAAGGCTTCATATAAGTAACAGGACTGAGTTTTTAGCATAGCATTAACAAATACATGAAATACAGCCACATGACATCAATGCTAATAGCGTGAGAACACTAAGCACCTTTAAGTGGTTTACCAAAATTATCTGTAACCCCCAAAAACATAATATTATCTCAGAAATAATTAAGGCAACAGAACTGTACGTTGACTTCATCAGTCAAACTTGCAATATGTTAAAAATACAGAAAACAAGGTGAGAGAACCGACCTCAGGTCTTCCCATGGCCTTCACGAGACTTAAATGATGCTACTTCCTGTTGATCATGTGACTTATGGAAAGTACCAACGTTTTAGAGGGGGGAACAGGCCACAGCAAAGCCAATTTTTCCCAGTGACCATTCATGGTATTGCAGCAAAACAATGCCCTGGGGCCCAACAAGCATTTCCCCATAGACCACCATTATAAAGAGACGTCTGTTAAACTGTTGAAAGGACACCTCCAACTGCAAACAATGTCAATTATGACTGTTTTTATTATGAATTGTTGATCCATGATAATTTATATTAGTAAAACTTTAAAGGAAACAAGAAAAGTGATTTTAAGATCTGTGATGTCATCAGAATGTGAAGTCTATTGACTTCACATTCTGATGACATCACAGATCGAGCAGGAACTCGCCAGCACATATTCAGTGGGCAGCGTACCCCAGTAGTAAACCCGAAAGCTAGATACATGCTATCTGATATCGAATTATTATTATAAATCTATGAGGTAAATGTGTTAGGGTAACTGGACTGGGTGAAAATCTGAGAACATGACTGGAATCTTTATGTGAAAAAATGTTTTGTAATGTCTAAATTTGAAACAAAGACACAGAATAAAACATTAAATAATGGATTTTAATCACATGTTACATGGTGTATGTTTAAATTGCAAGTCGGACAAAGTGCAGGAAACTTTGCTTGATAATATAATATGTTCAACAGATACTTTTAATGCATAACTTTGCACAGAATGCCCTGTGTACGCACTGATTTGGCAGAATGGCCGAAAATGTGTTGCTTAAAGAACGTATTGATAATCATAACGTCAGAGGGCTCCCTTAGGATTTGATGAATGAGGAAACTGAAGTTATACTGTATACCATATGTTGAGGATGAGCCTCATTCTTTTCTCATAATTATAACATAGTGATTAAAATGACAAGAATGTGGGTCTTTGAGGGTTAAACTGAGGAGAAAACTGAAAACCTCTTAAACATCGACCCATAAAATTATCCATTAATTAACCTCAAATTTTCATCCTAATTGAAAAAATCAGCTCATTTAAGCTACAAATTAAAGTGTATTTTCAGGTTTTATTTAAAACTAAAAATATTTGCCCGTCAAGCTAGCTAAGCTAGCTTAGCTCAACCACCTGGGCTCAGTTGGACTTACGTGTTCTCTGCTCCTTCCTTCTTGATCCATGGTGGAAATTGGTAAATTCGCAAGTTGGTGGAAATTCGCAAGTTGAAATCGACGTGAAATCGCAACGCAACGCAACGCAACGCAACGCAAGGTTGGAAATTCTGTGTTGTTTAGAGCACCACATATACACTCATCATACACTCCTGTGTGACATACCTCAGACAGGGCTTGAACCCTGATCTCTACGTTGGCGGTCGGCGTCCTTAACCACTGGACCATCTCCGTCACCAGTGATTTTAAAGAACCAGAGACAGAAAGAAGATCAGACTGAAGCTGCAGAAACTTCACCTTCATCCACCTGCAGAGAAGCAAAGTTTATAGACTGAAACATGTTCTTGTGTTCTTTAAGGTTGTCCTCGAGGTTCTTTAGGTGGTTCTAGTGCTTCCTTTAGGATGTTTCAGTGCTCACTGAGGAGGTTACAAGGGTCCTTTGGGAGGTTCTAGTGCTTCCTTTAGGATGTTGTAGCGGTCACTGAGGAGGTTCAACAGGTCTTTAAAACAAACTGAATACTGTTGACAGTGAAACAGATTCACACTGACAAACTGAGAAACTCTAATTCTTGTCTGTGAGACTCAGATCAAGTTAGCTCAGCTGGTAGAGAAAGTGTGTTTAAGTCTGAAGGTCATGGGTTCAACTCCCACCTCTTCTGTTTGTATTTTCCTTTTGTCAACCTTCAGAGGAGTGTTTTATAAAGGTGTCTCTTATTGTGAAAGACCTATGTCATGAAAGCACTTACAAAAACCCTTACACCACCTTAATAGAAGAGGTTGGATCACCTTCATTTTAAATCCAGATGAAAATAAAATGTTTGTTTCCAATGGCCCCTGAAACTGTGGAATTCATACATGTAAATGCCACTCTGTGTGAACCCTTGATGTTGGTCCTTTGGTAGCTGAATGGTTAGAGTATATACCTCATAATTTTAATGCTGCTGATTCAATTCCAGCTGTTGTTTTGTGGTGCATATCAAACCTTTTTCTCTCTCCCCCAATTTGCAACTTCAATGCAAAATTCAGGCCTTTTAAGATTTAAATTAAGGTGGTTTTTTTTGTTTTTTAAAAAGATATTTTTTAGGACATTTTTGCCTTTAATTGATAGGATAGTGAGGTGTGTGGGGGGGAGAGAGAGAGAGACATGCAGCAAAGGGCCACAGGCTGGAGTTGAACCCGGGACGCTGTGGCAACAGCCTTGTCCATGGGGCGCCTGCTCTATCCACTAAGCCACCGACACCCCAGATTAAGGTGTTTTTTAAACCTGTAATTATATGTTTTACTGCTGTAGATGCCTCTTGTTGTCAATCTTGAGTAAAGCTAACGAACTGAACCTGTATCAGTTTAAGAAAGTTTAAGAAAGACTTTCAGAGCTGAGACTGAGTCATGTCAGATTAAATCCATATTTTAGTTAAAGGGCAAGTTTTGAGGTGGCTTTGATATTTTTTAGTGAATTTTAAGGTATTGCTATTGTTTAAAACAAAAGCCGTAGTTGCTAAATGCTAACATCAACATGCTAACAATGCTAACATGCTGATGTTTACCATGTTCACCTTCTTGATTTAGCATATTAGCATTCTAACATTTGCTAATTAGCAGTAAACACAGAGTACAGCTGAGCAACAAAATTGCAAGAATAAAAGTTGGCATTTTATGTTTCTACAAACCAGCCATCTTGCTTAGGTGTCACGCCATCCACCATCCCCTCCACCTCTTAATGTTAATTCAGCTCATAAACTATGTCACTTTAGAAACGTTGATATGATACGTACGGCTGATGTGAACGTCATTAGTTCTGCAGGTATTTGGCCATAAACCAAAGCACTGGACACATTAAAATGTTGACCTGACGATGGCGCAAAATGGAAAATCTGACGATCTCCAAAGTTAGTGGGATTTACTGTCTTGTAAACATGGGCAACTGTACGAAATTGCCTGGCGATCCATGCAATAATTCTTGAGATCAATGCAACCATTGCCATGGCCACAAAGTGTCAGGATCGATCACATTTCCAAGAACTCTTCCAGAATGCCCAGTTTGAGATATTTTCCTGTTATAATGATGTTTTGTGGCAGAATGAACGAACAGTGACTCTTTGTGTTTCTGTGCTGCTTTGTGTCGCCGCAGGCTGTGTGAGGACGGTTCAGAGGGGAAATCCCGACCCTCCCTTCCCTTCCTGTAACCTAACACAGTGACCAGCTGAGTGACCAGAGGTGCAACACAGTGGCAGTATCACCCCCTCCTCCCCCATCCTCCCCCCTTTAAACACACCCCAGACTCTCAGCCAGAGAGGGCCTGGCACGCAAAGAGACAGGGAGTCGGCACGATGAAAAGGGATCAGCCGGAGAACAGGAAGGTTGTTTCTGTTCCTACACACCCTTTACCAAAACTTTGAAATAATTCCCCTGCAGGCGTGTGATTGTTCTGTCATCGGGCCTCAAGGTTGGCCCGAGGCTGAAGAGACCTGGCTCCACACCTCTGAATCAAGGCCCAAATAGGTCAGTCTGCTGTTGGTCATATAAAGTTTTCCTCTTACTGGGGTGGAATAAAGTCGTCAGTTTCTCCAGCTTCTCCAGTTTATCTTTTGAGCTCACTTTAAAGATGGCTGCCTACATGATATCAGGTAGTAACAACACAAATCTCTGTTATCGCTGTTTATCTGCAGGGGACCATCCTGTGTGGTCAAAGGTTGTTCTCATTAACTTCCTCTTTTCAAACCACAGTCATCACTGCAGTCCAGTGGAACATCCAATGCTTGTTGTTAAAGCTGCCCCAGTTTGGTCAGACTGACCAGCTCGTTCTCACTCCCAACACATTCAATGCCACTGCTTAGTCTGTGATGTTGGCGTCAAACACCGAAGCATAGAGGCACCTTTTACAACGGTATGATACGCACCAGGCGTGTAAGTTTTAGAGGCAGCAGGGAACAACTGCCACTTTGTCTGATGTCGACGTCACACAGATGCACAGATGCACCCTTTATGATACCATAGACTGTTAAAATAATGGATGTAGCTACCGTCACGTCACCCAATGGTTGTGGACTCCCGTTTTAAAGCCTGGAGTTTGGCATTTTGGCTGTCCCCATCTTGGATGTTATGGAGAACAGAAGTGACCATATTTGGACAAGAAGCTGGTGCTGTGGAGGAGTGAGATGTGGATCTGAAGTTGGCTATAGAGACAGAACTGTTTTCTGTACCAAGCTGTAAACCAACCCATCCTCACTGCGACATCGTCACATGTCCACGTTTGGTCATGGACTTTCCACGTCCACATATGACGTCCAAGGTGCCCTGGGTGTGTTGGTTGTTGACGTTCTGGGACGCTGTGTCAACTTCAGCCTGTTACATGCATTTTCTGTTTTCAAAATGTTCTTTTGTTTTCACAGGAAATGTACAGTTTGCATACAGTCTCTTTCAAAATAAAAGCACTACATCAGTTCAAATCGAATGGATGTTTTTTTTTCCTTCAACAACAAACGTACGTGGTAGGGTTGAGGAAAAACGGACAGGGTTTGGCATTACAATCAAACGGTAAGCAAACACTGGCCTCCCGGGTGAAAGTCGGTGGTTGGTGGACCCATACACCACCCTACTTGGACTTTCACCCCTTCAACTTTCATTGTTGTCCTGTTGTGTTTACCCCTGACACAGCCGGTGACTGATCGTGTATCATGCTGATGTGAAAAGACAGGTTTTTTTGTCAACATCCGACACCGGAAGTCACTGACCAAGCACCCTAATCAATCAATCATAAGTGCTATAGCGTAGGAAACTGCACTTGCTTACGTTTCTTGAAGACATTTCGCCTCTTATCCAAGAAGCTTCTTCAGTTCTAAATGACTGGTACGAAGTTGCAGGCTATAAACCCTGTGTGATTGGGAACCCTTGCAGAGTCGTAGGGTCACATGTGAGCTCTTAGTTTCAGAGTCGTTAAGGTCACAATGTGAGTCATTGACCCACCTGGCCACCATGTGAGTCGTTAGGGTCAGGTGGGACCAGGGGTGGATGGGTGTGAAGTCGTCTGCTGAGGGATCCCAAGACTGCACGACTCACATTGTGACCTTAACGACTCTGAAACCAAGAGCTCACATGTGACCCCTACGACTCTGCAAGGGTTCCCACCCACACATGGTTTATAGCCTGCAACTTTGTACCAGTCATTTAGAACTGAAGAAGCTTCTTGGACGAGAGGCGAAACGTCTTCAAGAAACGCAAGCAAGTCCAGTTGCCTACGATATAGCACTTATGGTATAAACATTGTTATTTTGCTCTTGGAGCCAGCCTCAAGTGGCCATTAGAGAAACTGCAGTTATTGGCACTTCAGTGTTGGCGTCATTTTTCAGCACCAGAGGTTGCCACTTGTACGATACACACTGGACGGCAGCAGTTAGTAACGGCGCCAGCAACCAATGAGTAACCAATAACCAAACAAGTGAGAGAGTCTGTGTAGAGAGGTCGGGAGGGGTGATGGTTGGGTCAAACAAACCTCAGACTTTCAGCCCGCTGTTTTTTTCTAAACCTAAACCAAGTCTTCTACCTGCATTTAAAGTTTATTTTTCAAAAAGAAAATCGAAGACTGATGCAGGAAGTTACTTAGTGTGTCATATTTACGTGTGTAGGTCCGTTGACGGGGTCTGCTCATAATTCCGACATCCCATTATTCTGACATCCCATTGTTCCGAAAATGACCCATTGTTCCGAAATCTCAATGTTTCGACATCCCATTGTTCTGACATCCCATTGTTCCGACCATATTAAACCCATTGTTACGAAATCCTGTTGTTCCGAAATCTAATTTTTCATTGTTACAAAATAACTGTTTCATGGTTAAGGTCTGGTTAGGTTTAGGCACAAGAACTACTTGGTTAAGGTTAGGAAAAGATCATGGTTTGGGTTAAAATTATAACTTTCAACATCGTTTCTACTTCCTCAAAACAGGGCGACTGTTGTCATGGGAACAGTAAACAACACGACAACACAGTCTCTTGCTGCTTTCCCTTGCTGCTTGCTTTTTCAGCTTTTTGCATTGCAACATTGAGATTTCGGAACAAAGGGACTTCGGAACAATGGGTTTTATATGGTCGGACCAATGGGATGTCGAAGCACTGAGATTTTGGAACAGTGGGTAATTTTCAGAATAATGGGATGTCGGAATTATGACATGGCACCCCGCTGACGAAGTGGCTCTTTTTGATAAGTTGGGATGACAAAGTGTTGGACTGACATGTCATGTGATGAGATGCACCTTTACTGCTGTGACGAGACACAGTTAAAGGTTGATAAAGAAAAAGTTGCAGTCACAGTGCATCTCGCTGCGCTGCAAGATTTGAAAAGCATATCCTGCTTCTGCTTCACCAGTCAACTTTTGTTGACATCTGAATGAAGTGGAAACCCATCGTTGACAAACCTACTGTGATTTTCAAATGTTACATGTAAACTGCATACATGACGTGCAAGAAGTAAAAATGGCTTCAGTATTTCTGCTCTGATGACTCATTAATAAACAGACTGGGGGATTATTTACCGACACAAGCTCAGAGTCCTTGAAGTGGTTCTGAGGTGAGAACACAGGAAACATGAGAGGAAACTGTGAAGCTGAAGATGAAAGAAATCAGGTCAGTGACAGACAGTATAAAACAAGGCAAGGTCATGCTGTTGTGATTGTTGTGAGGAGCTACAGTTAGTCCTTGTGGGGAAACCAGTCTTTAAGAAACAGAGCATTGATTCACTGTAACATCAACAAACAATCGACAGCTGAAACACTAATGAATTTCTTAAACTGGATCTGTTTGTGCTGCAGCTCATTAACGTCAGAGAGCAGGCGGAGGGTGTGTGGGTTATCTGCAGAGGTGAGCTTTAATTACCTGTCAGCAGACAAACTGCAGCTGCTGCTGACAGGTGGCTGAGGCCGTAATGAGGCTGGATGTGGAAGATGCTGTCAGTCAGAGCTGCTGGGAGGCAACGCAGCTCGTTACAGACCCAAACCCTCCTGTTTCCTGCAGCTAAAACTGGAATCTGATGGGAACACGGAGCCATTACAGGAGTCACTCACTGCTACCTGCTGATGTAACAGCTGATGAAATTAAAGGTGTGAGACGTGATGAGGTCACCGGGATCCAAACTCACAATGTAATCGAGTTAAAAAGTTTCAGCATGTATTCAGAACTCACAGAGAGTTAACATATAATTCTGGTTTATCACCACTTGGAGCCTGCTTTCATGTGTCGTGTTTGATATAGTTTACAGAGGTTTAACAAACATAAATACATTCATTCACTCACTCAGATGTAACAGATGCTTTGTGGCTGTACGTCTCTGATCAGTCATTTTAAAGTACAGCTGATCTCTTAACTAGTAGTTCAGTCAGACAACTCACTTCTTAAATGTTTATTTCAACAACAGAACACAGTTCGAGTTTGACGTCTAGACACCGGAGCCTGCAGGTGGATGCTGGGGTGGAGGTGGGGCTGAAAGAGCGAGCAGCAGTACCGATGCAGGGCAGCAGTGGCTTTGACAAGGCAAAGGGAGAGCTGGGATGATTTTGCAGCTTAAACAGACCGCCACTTTGGGAGGGTATGTTTTGTAGATGACATACCCCTTGGAAATATCATACGCCGCCAAAGACTACACTTCCACTGTTACGCCGATGACACCCAGCTATACATCTCCACCAGATCCATCACTCCAGTCATTCTTTCCACCATCACAAACTGCCTGACTGACATCAAATCCTGGATGGACAACAACTTCCTGAAACTAAACAGCAACAAATCAGAACTCTTCATTACTGGACCCAAAGCTCGCCTACCCTCTCCTCAGGACTTCTCCCACCACATCGACAGTCATGATGTCACTTCTTCCTCCTCAGTGTGAAACCTCGGTATCATAATTGACACCACGCTCTCCTTCAATTCTTCCATCACCTCAACATTGCCAGTCTCCGCACCTCCCTCACCCACTCCACTGCAGAAATACTCATACATGCCTTTATAACCTCCAGACTCGACTACTGTAATAGCATTCTCTATGGCCTGCCCTCTACCAGCCTTCAAAAGCTGCAACACATACAGAACTCTGCTGCCCGCACCCCCCCCCAAGGGACCACATCACCCCTGTCCTCAAACAGCTTCATTGGCTCCCTGTCCAACATCGCATCCTCACTGACCTCCTCCACCGCCATTACCCCACCCACCGACTTCGCTCCACTGACTCCAACCTCCTGACCCCCATCACGAGAACCAAGCACCAAACCTTGGGGGACCGAGCCTTCGCCGCTGCTGCCCCAACCCTCTGGAACTCACTCCCACTCAACACCAGAAATGCAGACTCCATACAGACGTTCAAATCACTGTTAGAAACCCATCTGTTCAAACTAGTTGTTTGGGAAAAGATCGTGTTTCGGTGGCACAATCATGGCTGAAAATGCAGCAATGTTGCACTAAAAAACAGTCACTTTTCATGGCACTATCTCCGCAGGAAACATAGCAGTGACTCGCCAAAAAACACACGCCTAGGTTTCATGCCATCCACCACCCCATCCACCTCTAGATGACAAAGTCAGCTCATATTCTGCATCACTTACGAAATGTTTTGCCAACCAGGTTGCCGACAACAGAAACATAATTGTGACTCTATGCTGGACGCTAATCCTCAGACCAGGGACACCGTCTGGTCAAAGTTACAAAATACGAGCTCTCAGTTTGCACTTTGCACCACAAAATATTGATTGCAAACATTTCATGGTGATGTTAAAATGCAACACACCCTGAAGGAGCAGCAGGGTGGATGTAGATGTGGTTCAGTGTGTTGTCTGTGAGACGGAGCAGCTCCAGTTGGGTTGTGGTGGGAAAGATTCTGTGATAGAAGCTGGTTTGAGCCTCTAAAGGAGACCAGTGGGACCAACAATGACACAGAGGCCCCAGAAGGCCCCGAAAGGCCCCATTAGCCAGGGAGAGGCACTTCCTTTCATACGTCAAATATCCATTTTTTCCCCTCAAACTTTTTCTCTGCATCTGTTTCTTTCATTTGCTGGCGTGCTGATGGATTTAGAGCCGTATTGAAATAATAGGGTGTGCGTGGAGCTCCCACTTTGTGGTGGGTGCTGTGACAGACGGGTGGGAGGGTGCCGCCTCAACGCAGGAAGCTCACATTGTGTTTCAGAAGAATGGCAGCACCATGTTGATTGCCATCGTGGCCCGCTGTCGCTCCTTCAGTGGGTGATAAGAAGACTGAAGGCTGCTCATGAGAGCCTTAATGACTTCACTTCCTTTAAACAACACAATGCTCTGCAACCTGCGGGCTCACTGTGAACACTCAACAACTGCTCATGAAATTAGCTTCATGTTTCCTTCTGGATGTATTATAATAACTTTGGTGAACCAGGCTAGCTAAGCTAACCAGCTGATAGCTTTAGCTTTATATTTAATGTAGAGTTGTGACAGAGGTGTTGATCTTCTAATATCAATCTCAGCAAGAACACATTTCACATAACGTCAACGGATTCCTTTAACTTTTAATATACGTGTATGCTCACTCACATCCCAACAGAGTGAGAGTTATACATCAGACCGTGTGTAGAAAAGTGTGTGAAAAAGAAAATTAACGGACACAATAAGTTTTCTTCTGGGGCTGAATATATATAAATAAAAAAAGTGTCCCAGTTTCCTCACAAGATGATGTGATACGTTTTTTGGTCCATCTGTCGTCTGTTTTCTCCGTCTTCCATCAGGCAGGAAATAAAACCCTCTGCACATGCCTGACTGTGCCAGGAATTAGCCTGATTCCCGATCGGACTTTATCTGAAACATCTGCACACACACACACACACACACACACACACACACACACACACACACTGTGGCAGGATGGCCTTGCAGTGACCAAGGCTGTCTCATATTAAAAAAAGAATCACATTCGTTTTCCATGAACAGCTCAGAGCCTCTCAAACTCAAAGACAGGATCTTTGCATCGGCTGCATTTTAACGATGCTACGTCACTGAATCCCACCAAAGGACTTATCTGATGTCTAGGATCCTTCAAATGATCCTAAGGACTGAGTCCTACATTCAGAGAAATGGTGATGAATGAGCAATCCAGTTACTGAAACCAGGGGCAATGGGTGAAACTGACCTGCTATTAGAATGCTTTAAGACTGTAGAGTGATCAACTCAAGCTGGCTGATGGTGTCACCTGACACTCACCATCTCTTTGTGGTCGCTTCCTGTCAACGTTACAGATCAGAAGTACAGAGAGTTGTTGACTAGAGATGATACACCGTCTCATGGTGGTCACTTCCTGTCAACATTACAGCAGTGATTCTTAACACTGATGCAGTACATATGAGCTGACTGTCATTGGAGGGGATGGTTGACAGCGTGACCTTGGCAAGATGCCTGCCAAGGTGCAGATCACAGTTCAAGACAAACAATAAAATCGATTTTTTCTCCACAATGTTTCCAGCGGCTTTTGTGCCACCAAACTTGGATGTTTTAAGTCAAAACATTCCTAATAACCAAGTGTGTTTCCTGCCTAAACCTAACCACACCTTCACCACTGCATTGTTGAGAGATCTACAAAAATAATGCACAAATGAAACATATCCATGGTTTGCAGAAATGTTCAGTGTGAAGAGTTGAGCCTCTGTGAGACCGGACGTGAAAGAAGCATCCTTGACTTTAAGAAGCAGTGTCTGGTTTTGGTTAAAGTAAGTGAAAATGCAGAATCTCTTATTCTGCAGCACATGATTTACATTCAGCTCCAACATCCAGTGCCACTTGTAGAATCATCATCATCATCTTTGTGTCTTGATGCAGAGATCAGTTCTCTGAGGTGTCTGCTGCTGTTTACAGCGTCTCTTACAGTTTAGTGGGTCAGGCTGATCTCATACCATCAGCAGGTCATTCCAGCTTGTTTGGGTGTCCTCTCTCTCAAGTCTAATATCCGCTTTTGCTATATATTTCCTGCTCTGTTATTTTTACCCCGCCTTTTTATTCCCCTGGCGCTCGCCATCTGCTGTCGAGGACAGTAGTTAGGTGTCCCTGGTTTGAAAGGTATTTCCTGATTCTGTTGTTTTACAACATTTTTTAAAGGGACTGGATATCCTCTTTTCATTTTTCTGTGTTTTATTTAGACAGGAGCAGGGTTGAGAGGTTTACAGACAGTCTGCAGACATTCACTTCTAATCTGAGCACTTTCTGTTACGAGCCTCACTTGTTGACCTGTTTCTTCATTTTGGTCGCATCGAGAAAACATTGTGATTTGTGTTTGAGTGGAAGCTTTAACACGAAGTCTGTCTGAGACACACGAGAAGCTGCAGCTCTGATGCATAATGCAAAACAGATGCAGCATGAATTCAGGCAACATGCAGCAGCAAGCTTTAATGTGGAGCCTCGTCCTGCTCCGCCTGCACTGTAATGTGGGTGATGGGGTCACATGACATCATATACACAGTCTATAGATTCAGTGCTGTGATCTGTGGTGCTGCAGCAGCTCAGGATCTCACAGACCATGTTTGTAAGCTCTGCATTAGTGATGTTTGAACCCTGTTTGAAACAGGAAGCAGCTGCTGGGTTTGAATGAATAAACAGAAGAAGAAAGTAGTGAGCATGAGCAGTGAGAGTCAGCGTGGCAGATAAGACAGAGAAAAGAGCGCCACCTAAAGGAACTCAACAGAAAGTACAAAGAAGACTTGTATGACCTCTCTCCACTGTATAGATTTATTTATTGATGCTATTAAAATGTAAATAATGTTTTTCAGCGTCCTCCTCCTGCACACTGAGATAAGTAACTAAACATATGGTCTCGATACAGATTACAGAAATCCTCCTTTACTGTTTCTAATCAAATCCATACAGACTTCAGTAAGAAGCCTCTTCATCAGCAGATTGTGTTTGCAGGGGAAAACATGCTGATTTAACCCAGGACCTGAAGTGAGCCTCTAAGACTGTGTTCAGACCCGAGTGCTTCAGATTACAACTGGCTGAAACCTTTCTAAGGTCAAAGGTCATACTGCTGCTTCGCATCGGGGTTTGTTTGCTGTCTTTATCTGTGATGCATTATTTATTCTATTCAAGTCTTCCTCTGCCTCACTTTTAAAGCTCTCCAGCCTCATCTAATTATGATGACGTGTGCTGCAGGCCCATGGTTCCTCCTGGTGCAGCGGGCCCTGGGTTCCTCCTGGTGCAGCGGGCCTTGGGTTCCTCCTGGTGCAGCGGGCCCTGGGTTCCTCCTGGTGCAGCGGGACCTTGGGTTCCTCCTGGTGCAGCGGGCCTTGGGTTCCTCCTGGTGCAGTGGGCCCTGGGTTCCTCCTGGTGCAGGACCTGGCTTAATGTGTCCAGAGTGTGTAGGCAGTTCCTGGATGATGAAGGCAGTGATGTCATTGACTGGCCCTGTTGTTCCCCTGACTTAAATCCAACTGAGCACCTGTGGGACGCCGCCATGTACCGCCACAAACTGTCCAGGAGCTCACTGATGCCGTGATCCAGGTCTGGGAGGAGATCCCCAGGACACCATCTATCGACTCACCAGATGTAGTCATTACTACATGGTCATTACTCTGTGGTTTGTGCTTGGAGTGTTGACTAAACTCTATATTAAATACAATGTGCTATAACTGTGTTAAAGGTTCGAGTAAGCACTGTGATTCTGGTCACCTTCCATCCAAATATTTGACTCTATTCTACAAATGAATTAGGAAGTCAGACAGGATGGATGTGTCGTCAGTCTGAGATGAAGCTCTGCCAGTAAAAAAACAAACAACCCAACGGTCATTACCGGGATTTTCTAACATGCTAACAGCAATACTCTTAAAATCACTTGTTTCAAGCAGCCTGTTTCTGTGACGCTCTGTGCTTTTAATCTAATTTGATTTCAAATGTAAAAAAATAATCACTGAGAGTGACATAATAAAGCAGTTGTTTAATACATATTACATGACTCCCAAAATCCCCAAAGTGACGCTCGTGGCAAGCTGACAGGTGTGTGTTCGGGTGCCTTCCTCCATTTTGCTGAGTATCATTTTGTCACTGTGTAGTTGGGAAAATCAAAATGGTGGCTTAAGTTATTAAAACTGAGCAGCTTTAATCATTGGCTGCTGAAATTCAAGGTTGGAGGAGCAGCGGGGATTAACGTCCTTTAAAGCACAAAGCTTCATCTCCACTCTGGCCTGCTGTCACTGCCCCTCTCTCTCTCTTCCTGTCAGCTGATCCTCTCATTTCATCTCTGACACCATCCTCTGCTGTCTTTTGCTCTTTCTCTCTCTCCTGCCAGCTGTCCATCCCTCAGACATCACCACAGTCTTTTTTCTGCCTCTTCTCTTTCCCACAGCTCCCCTCTCTTTCTGTTGATTTCCCCATCATCACTTTCTGTCTCTGGATCTGGGGCGAGATATGAAGCGGCACCATGGGTTTCATGGAATTCTACCTGGAGATTGACCCCGTCACCCTCAACCTCATCATCCTTGTCGCCAGCTATGTCATCCTGCTCCTGGTCTTCCTCATCTCCTGCATCCTGTACGACTGCCGGGGCAAAGACCCCACCAAGGAGTACGCCCCTGACAACACACCGGCGCCGCCCAGCCAGTCGCCCATACGCCTGGTGGTCATGCAGAACTCGCCCGCCTCGTCTCGCTACGAGCCCAACAACACGGCTGGACATGGAGAGCTGCCGACGCCAGACCTGAGCCGGGAGAGAGGAGAGAGGGAGCGGGAAAGAGAGAGGGAGAGGGAGAAGAGGAGTACTCTGGTCTGAGGAGGAGGAGGAGGAGGAGGAGGAAGATGGACAACCATGAAGTGCTGTTGTATCAATGTTTGTAGTCCTGGACTCTTTATTTTTACTTTTTAACATCCCAGATTGAAGAGCTGCTGAGCAGATCAGCAGGAGGTAAGCAGCCAGAAGGGTCCACAGAAAACCTTTCACAACCCGACCCCAACCCCCAACCCCCCAACACCCCAACCCCCACCTTCAGTTAGCAAACGCATTTAAAACATTTATAATAATTTAGAAAATGAACTTGCATATCCAAAAGTGTGTTTCTATCAACTGGTTCAGAGTAAAGAAATTCAGCTCTCCAAGGCATAGTCTTGTCAGAAGTTGGAGGTATAGGCTACATTTTACTCATGGCTGTAATCCGCCTGTTAAGAGAAGAAGCTTTGAAGGAAACATAAAATTATCAAGCCACCTCAACCATCTAACCCATCTACGAGAAAGGTCCTCAGGAATTTGTTTCAGTTGAGCAACTTTTACTTGTTCTTTCGTGTCGGTTGGTATTGGTCGTGTTTCATGCTGTTGAAATACGAAGACATGCTATTTCATTATGGGAATATCCAGTCAGACACAGACAGTGGAAACAGATGATCAATCATACAAGTTAAACATTTGCTACATCAGAACTTACTCAGCGAAGGCGTTTCCATATTCCATTTTTCACATCAACTCAAAAACCATCTTAAACCTGTGTAAAGAAAAAGTTTTATTGAATTTTGCTATTTGTGTATTTTTCTAAGCTTTTAAGTGTCTCTACTGCAATACTTCAAAATGTACATAAAAACACATTTATGGAAACACAGCTAATGTTATTCAAAGTGCACAAAAACATAAGCAACAATCTGTTAAAACAATAAACTTATTCCATGATGATCGAAATAATTACATAAGCGATCAGCCAGTTATGATCTGCCAATCATTTAGCAACAAAATGACAGAAGACTACTGACAATTATTTCTTATCAAGCTCGAGTTGTTAAATAATTACAAAATCAGAGTGTGTATCTTTTAGTACTTAACTGGTGACCATCCAAAATCTGACTGGGTTACATCACATCCTGGGGATCCAATCGAGGACTGCAACTAATTATCATTTTTTTTGGTGCATACATTAAACATGCAATAAACATATTAAAAGGAATAAAAACACGGCAAAGTGCTGCAACACTCAAGAGGTTAAATATAGAAAAGAAAAATAAATCACAATTAAAAATGCAAAGATAACTTTAATTACTGATGAATTGATTTATCTGCAAAAATATATTTTATGAGAATCACAGTGGTACATTAAATATTCCTTACATTTGCAAAATGTAAATTAGTTATCTTTTTACTTTTTTGTTAAAAATGACCTCAATGATAAATCAGTTATCTCAATTTTCTGTCAATTAACTTATCAATTGTTTCACCAATAACCCAAACTTGACAGCCCACTGACATTGTAGGGACGTCAAGTGACATTGTGGGGACTTAAACTCGAATTGTGGAGACTCATACCAGAAAACACACTGACATTGTGGGGACTCATACAGAAAACACACTGACATTGTGGGGACTCATGTCAGAGAGCACACTGACATTGTGGGGACTCCTGCATTCTGGGGACTCCACTACCCAAACTGTTTATTTTACAGTTTATTCTCAGTGATGAGGTGAAGACTAGAATTGCAATAGATGTTGTGAGAAGAAAATCTTCATGCACTTTTCTTTCAGCTTGAGAGGGCTTTTTCGGGTTAAAGTGACACATCTGTGTGCCAGAATGTTGTTTGTTGAACACCATGCTTCAGTGACCATAACAAACAACAACTCAACACTTGTATTTACCACTGTGGTTGCTCCAGAGGCTCCAAAACAAGAACAGAAGTACAGGGTGAGGGGAAACTATTTTGGCATGAAAATTGTTTATGAAAACGTACAGTCAAAGAGATTAGCTTTTTCTCTGAAACAAACCACATCTGTTAAATCATCCTGCATGCAAACATCTGTGTGTTTTCAGATATCACAGTTCATTGTGTGTCAAGGGCATCTGTTCATCCCATACATACAGAACATGTCGTGCCAGTGTTCTGTATGTTCTATATGTTTCAACTGTAATCCATCATGCATTAGCAAATGCATGGAAATCAAATATTACTATTATGTGTCTGAGTACAAATCACCACAGCACTGAGCAGGTCTGAACAGCTGATTGGTCCCATTCTGTTATAATCAGATTAACAGCAAATCAAACCCTGATTAATTAGTGTCAGGCTGCAGTTGGTTGGTCTGTTGACATCAAATGAAATGTATATGCTTTTTAAAATTCTTTACACATGTTCTCATCTAGTTCTGCTCCTGTAATTTATTCATAGTGTTTACCAACTCCTGCAGATGTAGAAATAAAATGGCAGATTTAGCCTAGAAGTCCTCATCCTTTACTTCAACATGATGGTTTAAATTACTGGAAAATGTCCAGCTGTCAATCTCCACTCATGCTGCTGCAAATATCTGAAGTGTCTTTTCAAATATTTTAATACTGTTGCCAGTACGACACCTTAACTGCAGTGCAGATATCAACATGTTCAATATCTATCTTTAAGAAATGCCCACCATTTTTCCACAACCCCTATTTTTCATTTACAACATAACCCAAACTTCTCCATACATCGGTATTAATGTTGTCAGTACCTGAAAATGCTCATTATATTTACAAGATTCTGATCTGCATCTGGAAATATCTGATCACAGTAAGACTGAAGCCCTTTTTAAATAGGAATTTTTTGTAAATGTGCAGGAAAGCCCAATCCAGTCTTTTTTCAGCATTGGCAGTATAAAAACAAAATCGGGGAGTGCAGCAAAATGCCGCCTACCTACTTTTGTTTATACAGAATGCGCATTTTTCGGGGCAATGGGGGGCGTGAGCTCAGTGTGTGACGTAAACAGTGACGTACTCTGAGGGAAGCCGCCGAGGACAAGGAGGGCGCGCAATTCCTTGTCTCCCCAGTTGCTCATCTTTACAGTGTCTGTCAGGTTTGTGTTTCCCTCTTGCTACTAGCTGCTCGCTAATTCCTGCTATTAGCTGTTTCCTGTTTATCCACCGCCAGTGGCTCGCACTTGCAACGTCATCAACAGCTCCTCCCACAAGTCATCAACAGCCCCTCCTGTTGTGAAAGGCCACCTCGGTCTGTTTAAACCAAAAAGGTTCCGCCAATATGTCTACCCTATGAGGAGGAAAATTGGGCACCTCGGATCAACTCGCCAATCTGGCTCTGTGTGTCTAAACGCTCGCAGCTTGCCGGGAAAATGGCCCAACATTCGCTGAAAATCTGGCAGTGTAAAAGGGGCTTTAGAGTCTTTAAAAAAATCCAAATCTTGTTTGGTTGTATCTTATCTCACCCCTGCCGCAAGACAAGAACTTGCTTTGTACAATATCTATGAAAATGTTGGCATCGTACATTTCTGCAGACTTTACTAGCCTGGTGTAGGCACACATTCTGACAAATGAAGGCCTGTCTCAATTAGAAGCCAGGTCTGGTTGCTAAGCAGTTTATTTTTATAGACGTTCTTTTAATTTATGAAACCAGGTCGGGGAACTGAAATCCTTGAGTGCTGTAAAAAGAGTGTCTCATGCTCACTTTCTCTGATGTCCTGTCTGTCGTATTCATACTGGTTCAAATAAACAATTTGATTCCCATCTTTGCTGAACAACAGTTTTGCGTAAATGGAATTTAAGGCCTCTCCCATATAGATCCCAAATATAGGCTTGTTACTGTGCGTTGAAACTTTACATTTCAAAAACCCTGTAGTTAACGTGTGGTTATGTTTAGGCACAAAAGTCCTGTGGTTATGGTTAGTGCCCGGTTTTGGGGGCACAATCCTGGCTGGAAATGCAGCATGTCTTTGTAAAAACACAACCACTTTACATGGAACTATCCCTGCTTGAAAAAAAAGCGATTGGTCACAACAAAACACCCACATTTGGTGCCTAAAAGCTGCTGGAAATGTAGCAATGACTCACTAAATCACAACTGATTGTGTCGTTTGTTGGTCTTAAAGAGTGGTCTGCAGCTTGGCAGGCGTCTCGTCCAGGTGACATGGCTTCCCACCATCCCCTCCACCTCCTGCTGACAGTCAGCTCATATACTTTGACAGTTTAAAAAACACTGATAGGACACATGTGAAATATTCAAATGCAATGTATCCTTGGCTGCAGGAATGTATTGTGCCAACATTTTCTTCTGCCGCTTGGGTTGATGAATTTTATGGCTGAAGTATGTTTAGGGTAAGGCAACTAAAACACTTGGTTAATGTTAAGGAAATGTTATGGTTAATAAAAACTGATATTTGCAGGTCTTTGATGGGACGTGAACACCTGTTTGGTATCAAAGTCCGATGCTCTACTTTCTGTTACTAAAAACATAAGTGATTGAATACAGAAAGGAATGGATCACTTGTACCAGATTATTAATGATGTTTAAGTGTTTGTATTTCCTCACTTTGTGATCTTGAAAACTTAATTTCTGGTCAGAGGATACAGTGTTTAAAATCCACGGGCTGACGTACAACAGCTTTCGTTTCCTACATGTAACAAGCCAAATGTCACATTTGCTTTGGCGGCCCCAAACACAGCTGCTCATGTTCGGCCCCAAACTGAGAAACATTTTCTGCAAGAAGGTAATTACTTTGACAGAAGAAACATCGTGTTTCAAACATGGTCTGAACATTTCTGGTAAATCACTTTAAACCTCTGTGGAACGTTTACGTAAAGCTGTCCACATGCAGCTCTACGTCAATGCCCCGCCCACTGGCACATGGTCTCCGGATGCTTTACAGTTTAATCTCAGCAGGTGGAACTCAACAAAACTCTTCAGGTCTAATAACATCAGATTCATGCCAACTATAACACAAGAGCTCATTAGGAAACAAATGAAAAAAGATTATTGCTGTGAAAAAGATTCACGATTGACTCCCAGATCGAGTAATTTTCCTTTGCGTCTTGTAATTGTGAAAAACAAAGCAACTCATGAGAGATCTTCATCTCGTCTGAGAAAGAGAAGCAGTGCTACACGTGGCTAGAGCTGAGTAAAATGAACTCTTTACCAGAACAAGAACCAGAGTTGTCTCAAAGACTCAAACAAAACAAAAAAGTGAGTGTCGCCTCACGTTTCTTTTTCAATAAATGTTAATGAGACTCTTCCTAATTAGCAGTAAAGACAAAGCAGTACCCTCACTATCAGGTACACAAACAGAGTACTTCCTTTATTTATACATGGAACAAAAGAGGCAGCAATCACTTTTTCCTCAAAACATAACTGTCAAACAAGTTGGTAGGATGTGAATGTAATTTATAGGAGATTGAGTTTATCCAATAGACGTTGAGACATTCCACACTGGCACAAAAAAGGTGCTCGATAAATGATCACTGTCCATTAATGTTTTCAGCATATTTTGTGTCAGTCCATCTCGTAGATGATAGAATATTTCGCTGGATAATTAAAAAAGTTTTGACCTGCTAGTGGCACTACATTAAACATCAGAGGACAATACAAAGAAATTAGGATTCATCGACTGGGGACCATGAATATCTGTACAAAATTACATCTCCATCTGTCCAAGAGTGATTTCCAACCCAATTGGTAGACAAACTGTTAACATTGCACGTTCCTGTCATTACCTCTCTCAGTGACAGCTTACCGGCTCTGAACTATATCTGGAAACACACTGACTTAATAAAATTAATTTTAGCTGGCTCAGACCACTCTGCAGAAGGAAGGATGGCGAGGTGTCTCCCCTCCCCCCAGACTCTGGACCCTGAGGTCCCAGATTCTAAGCTCTTCGTCCTGCTGCATGAAGTTCTCAAACCAGTCTGTAAATCCTGCCTGACCCCCCCTCCCTCCATCACTGTGATGAATCTAGCCGACAACATAAACCCTCACTGGACAGACAAATAATGAATGAATGGACAGATGCATGCTCGTCACTCATCCCTTTGACGTATGTTGGACAGTAGGACTAACCCTTTGATGGCCTCTGAGGAGGGTTAAAGTTTACACATGTGGCAGCAGATGTTGGTGTTAACAGAGATTTGTTGGCTGGTGTTAAAAGAAGCTGACAGAGAAACTCAGCTGATGTTTGGAGGGAAATCCTCCAGCGGAGACACAACAGCACGAAGGAAACATCATCTGTTTCTCTCATATGGAGAAAAATATTAAATATCATTACAAAGTGAATGATTCACCCGAGGCTGGTGAGTTCTGCGGGTTATTTTTACAAAGCAAAGTATTGGTGACATTAGAATTTTGATCTGATGATCGTGCTAAATGAAAAATCAGGAGATCACTAAAGTCAGGAGGATTCATCCTCTGGGGAGCATGCATACCATCAAATGATTGTTGAGATATTTAAGTCTTGTTCATGACATAAGTCTGACCAATTGAGGACCAACAGATCGACGTTGCATTCCCTAGAGCAATGCCATTATCACTGAGAAACATTTAGAGCTGCACAATCATCTAAATATGTTATTTTAATAATAGAAAGACATTCAAACAGGTCCTATTCTGAAGCTTTACGTCAGTTTTGTTCAGTTGTGCATGTTTATTCTTGACTCTGAAAACGGCAGTCGAACATTTTATAGGTTTTCTAGAGCTTTGGCTGAACCTTGAGGTCAAAGTAGTTGATCAAGCGCAGTTTCTAAAGTCAATAATGGACTTTGGACATCAACCTTTATGAAAACGGACTGGCTGAAATTCAAAAGTAAAGTTATTTGGTTCAAAGTTAATTAGCATGGTCCTTTTTTTCAGGTTTTTCCAGGGACTTGGCCACACCTGCTAAAAAACTCCCAGAAGCCCCTTCAGTTCCATCAGCCAGTAGACAGCCTGCATGTTCAGCCTGAACCCTCAGAGGGACTCGATCACATTGCACCAAGAGACTGCTGAGGACCAGAGGACATCCTTCACTGATTGATTTATTGATTGGTTTGTTTGAGTGTCCTGCACCAGATGTTGTCCAGCCCATATGGGCTTACAAGACACAAGACAACAACAAGTCTGACTTCAACCTGCTCACTGAGGTAGAATTATCTGCTTTGACACTGGAGACATTTAGACTTTGACTCTGCCTCATCAGGACCTGCGTGTTACCTGCAGAAACACTAACACAGGCCACAATGTGTCTGAGACCTGAGATAACTGGGACTGAGGTGTTACTGGACAGTGGTGCCAGTGGATCAGATGATGGATACAACACAGAGCAATAATATTACTCTATTAAAGAAAGACAGATGTTGTGGTCAGTAACAACAGCTGGAACTATCACAGACAGCTGTCTGATCAAAGGTATTCTCATGATTTCACAGATACTGGGCCATATTTAAACAACCTACAGCTCATAATCTAAAGTGCAGTTAGGGCGTTACTCATTAAATGCTGCATAATCTGGATGCAAAGTTTGGCTCAAGGGGCAAAGGGGTTGTATTTAGTCTCTTTATTAATCAGAAGTGTGTTTTGGACATGACATGAATTCACAAATCACCTCCTGTTACTTTTAATATGGTGCATTTACATGGCAGATTCAGTGAATTGGAGAAGCAAGCGATTTTCTGTTGAGAGCAATGCAGTCAGAGCAGTGATGTCACTGCGGCAGATATTGTGGGACATTTAAGCAGCTAAGCTAAAAACTGCAGTTAACTTTTAGCTTGTGAAATGATCAGTGAAGTTATGCTGCTTCTTCTTCTCGTCTGTAAATGCACACATGGGGAGTCAGACAGCAGCTCTGCAGCTCTGCTCTGATCTCTGCTACGTTTACATTTTACAAAATGTGTCCCTGTGTGTGTAACGAGCATACATGTGTTGTGAACTTGCCTATTTAGGTACATCTCACTATCTGACTAATGCACCCAGTAAGTTTTTGTTGGTTAATGCATCAGTTGCTTTTTGCTGCCTCTAATTAGCAACATGCCAACAATGCACCTGCCCACACCTCATTTTAAGACCCACATACGAATGGGCACACAGATGGGCACAAGTACATTTGCTTCTTACACAACCTGGCTGTGAAATGACGACTGCATCAGTCTGAAACTAGCAGCGACAGTTGTGCTGCGCTACTTTGTCTTCCTGCAAAACCAACTGCCGCTCTGCACCGCTCTTCTCCTTCGTCACTGGATATCTGTTAAGTCCACTGTGCTAGCTGTGGCAGGTTGGAGCAGTGAGTGGAAATAATGGGTCTAAATTCTGGAAGTGACCAGTTACTGTTATGACAACACCTGACCCTGAACCCCAGGGGCCGGTAAAGCCCCAGCTTCACCTTGTGTCATTCTGTTTCTAGAAATTTGATTAACTGAAAGCTTGTCAGGAATTTTTTCATGAAAAGGCCCTCAAAATCTAACACCTGTATAATTAAAATTTTCATTCATTCATTCAATCATTTGTTTTCTGCAACTGCTTATTCTGTTAGGAGTCGTGGGGGAGACAGACAACCATTCACACTCACATTCACACCTACGGACAATTTAGAGTCACCAATTAACCTGCATGTCTTTGGACTGTGGGAGGAAGCTGGAGCACCTGGAGGAAACCCACGCTGACACGGGGAGAACATGCAAACTCCACACAAAAGGGATCCTCCACCCCAGGGTTCAGACCCCCACCTTGGGTTTGAACCAGGAACTCTCTTGCTGTGAGGTGACAATGCTAACCACTGCAGCACCATGCCGCCAATTTAAGTTTTCATTTCTGAATAAATGTGTGTTCATCGAATTACACAAAGAAATAGACACACAAACAACCTGCGAATAGATGTAACAGGTGTATTTGTGTTTGGCAAAACCAGTAACTCAAATAAATGTTTGCACTGTGCGTTTCTGCAAACCATGGAAACATTACGTTTGTATGCTCTTATGTGGCAGATATGTTGAAACAATATCTTTCTTTATGTTTCAACAGCACTGTGGTTAATGTGGTAGGTTTGGGCACAAACATTACTTGGTTAAGGTTAGGAAAAGATCAGGTTTTGGCTTAAGATACAAAGTTTTGGTTGCACAATCCAGGCTTAAAACGCAGCAAAACAGTCCCTTTTTGTGGCACTATCCCCGGTGGAAAACAGCAACAGAACATTCAAGTCTAGTGGCCAAAAAGCCGTGGGAAACACTTGCTAAAAAACAACTGATCTTGTTGTTCGTTGGTCTGCAGCTGGGCAGGCGTCTCTCCAAGATGTCATGCCATCCACCATCCCCTCCCCCTCCTGATGACAAAGTCAGCTCAGATACTACAAATGTTTGTCACTTTAGAAATGTTGATATGATACGTAGGAATGTTACTTATTTGTGATTTGCATCACGCCAATATTTTCTTCTGGTGACTGGGCTGGTTTGGCTGGTGGGATATTTGGGGATATTATAGACCTAAATTTTATATATATTTTACAGTCAGGATGTCTCTGTACAGAGCAGATACAGATTTTTTTCTGACTGAATCTAAATGTCAGATAATTCTACCTCTCCACATTTGTACTGTGCACAAAAATGGCAAACTGGCTTAATCCGTCTTCCTTCCTGAAACGACCAAATCCTCCTCGACCAAAAAGACTCTCGCCTCCCACGTCAAGCCGTCCCCTCTGCTCATTGGCTCTGGCACCCTGTGACAGATGATCCAACCCCGAGTCTTTGGAGGACTCGTTCCACAGAGGCCCTCACTGGGACAAATCCTCTTACATAAAAAAAAAAAAAAACAGCACACAGCCAGCTGAGCAAGCCACCAATGGCTGCATCCCATCCATAATATGAATTGCACAATTATCCACCCCCCTCCATATTCCATGTTTGTGGATTATATGGTGACCGCCACAGAGTATTAGGAGCATGTATTATGTATTTGTTTTTGCCCTGTGCTTTTTTTTTTTGTCCGTGGGGAGGGTTACGTAAGCTTCAGGTTGTCAACAGGCTGAGATTTTGTCGTGTTCAGGCCTAACCCGATGGCTCATCTGATGCCTACATGAGGCTCAGAGACCGGGCTCGCCACTGCAGCACGCAACACCCAAGATCTGACCAAACCTGGATGAGCAAACCCCGTCAGTTTGTCTGTCAGAGACATCAGTAATCCAGACTCCTGGGGACAGAGTGGCTCTCTGAACGTCAGACACTCCATCACAGACACAAAGTGCTTCTGATAAAAGCTCCTGACAGTTAATGACTTTCAGACATTTAAAACGAGTTCCTTGTTTGAATGAAAACACCCAAAAGCAACAGCTAACGTTAATCTACCAACGGCTCCACTCTTCACCTTCAAGGTGTCTTGTGAACGCAGTTGGTAATGTCTTACAATTATTGTAACCATAGAGCACTAATGAAACCACTGTTGTGCATAAAAGATGTAAAACATGAATGTATTGTTGTGTTTGTAAACTGTCAAATACAAACTTGTTTCGGCTCAAAATCCGAAAATCTGTGCTCATGCATTAATTGTGCAAAAACCTTTTAAATTAAATCAAATAGACTGAAAATAGCTTGAATTCATTTCAGTGATGTAACATGTGACCAGATTTGTTTTGGAAAAACACATGAAGTCACGTTTTTTGCATTTATTTGTCAAGGATCATGTGCAAAAACCATTAGTGTGATACAAAGCAACTCAATCACCAGAATAAATGTTGACATTGAAACGCCACTAAAAAATATGCAGTTTTATTGTTTGTGGGTCTGAAACAGTGTCTGCAGTTTTGTTTTCATATGAAAAGCAATGCACCCAAATTCATACACATCCCACGTGTTTTGAAAGGCTCTGATCATGTGACCAACACGCTGACGACAGTAAACAAGCACGTAGTCTCAAGCACAGGCAGGTTGTGGTGGATGGGTCACAAAAAACAGAACTTTCCCCAGGAGTCACATGTTTGGATCCTTGTGAACTTTGGGTCGATTTAGGGTACATCCTCACCATCTTTCTTCTCCTAAACCTAACCTCCGTAACTTTATGTTAATTACGTAACTTGTACAGTTACAGGACATAAAATCATTCAGGAGGTGCAAATTTGTCGGATATCATACGAACTGTTCTATGAGAGAAAGTTGAGGAGTCACACCATCCACCATCCCCTCCACCTCCTGATGACTGAGTCAAGTGATATACATGTAATCAGAACTACATTAGGTTAGAAACATTGATATGAAACGTGAAACTGTGATGTATTCCTGGTTTGCAGAAACACACACAATGCCAACATTTTCTTCTGGCCTCGGCTGTACAAAGAGAGGAGATGCTTTGTACCAGATTTATGTACCAGCAGCTTCATATCTGCCGACCAAGACCGGTGTTTGGGCAGCGACTTCAGGTGTCAGACACAGACAAATAAGCTGTTCTTTTACGTTGGCATGATACGTAGCTGTTTATTGTGTAATGGACAACAACGAAAGTTAAGGGGCGAACAGTCCGAGTCGGGTGGATGGATGGGTCCAACAACCACTGACTTTCACCCTGTTCCCTTACGATTGTAAAGCCAAACCATGTTCTTTTATCCTAAACCCAAGTGCGTGTTGTTAAAGGGAAAAAATGTCAGGCTTTTATTTTGAAAGAGACTGTATGCAAGCTGTACATTTCCTGTGACAACAGAAGTGTATTTTGAAAACAGACAAAGCATGTAACAGGCTGAAGCTGACACGGTGTCCCAGAACGTCAACAACCAACACACCTGGCTAGCAGACCTTGAGTATATTTTTAATTCAAATTCAGTTTGAGTTTAATTTAACAACAACAAAGCCTAGTGTAAAGTGCAACAAACGTCTGTGTTGCAGAGTTACCTGTCCTGATGCCAAGTCCACTGACACATGCAACAAGCTTGTGTCATAACCTGTTCCTGTTTATTGATCTGCAGAGACAGATATATCTCCATGCCGACACGTTGGTGAGCTGATATAAGAGGTGATGTAAAACACAAAACGAGCCATACAGGGTGAAATCAACAGGAAGTGACCAGAGTCTGGGAAGTTTCATCTGATAATTCTTTAGAGTAACGTCTCTGGTTGTTTGTCTTGTTGAGTTTATCACAGATGTACTGATTAATTTGAAATATTCTTGCATGCTGCTGCTCATACTGTTGATTTACGTTTATGTGCTGATAATATCCAGATCGAGTGGATTTCAACACCCAAATGAACATTTAGTAAAGTCTGGTTCAAACCAAGTCGTCTGACGTCTTATTGTCTTTATTACAGGAGGGCGGGGCATAACCTTACACATCTCTATCAACCCCTAAAACTGTGCTATGTGTTAGGCAACAAGACAGTTATTAAGATGATATATCAGTGACACAGACAGCTCAGTTCGGCCCAAATCGGCTGAAACACGTCCAATTTCAGGGGTCACTGTTTGGCAGTATTGAGATCAACTGTGTCACCACTTAAAGAGTCTGTGTTACACTTTACCCCGTGTCAGGTTGTGCCCTGCTCTCCTTCAGATAAAATAATGGGTGACACTTTACTTGAAGGTATCTACATAAGGGTGACATGACACTGTCATGATATTGTCATAAACATTATGTACATGTCATAAACGTTTATGACTGCTGTCATTAAGTGTCATTCGGTTTTTGTAATGACAAGTTGACATTGTTTGGGTTGTCTTGATTATGACAACTTGACATTAATCAAAGTGACATTACCAGAAGATGTCTTTGTCATGACAATAATAATCATTATGTCAACTTGTCATAAACACAAAATAAGATTAAAGATTGTTAATATCAAGTTGTTATGACAGACATCCTCTGGTTATGTCATCTTGGTTAATGTCAAGTTGTCATAATAAGGACATCCCACACAAATTTAATGTCAATGTGTCATGACAAAGACATCTTCTGGTAATGTCATCTTGGTTAATGTCAAGTTGTCATAATAAGGACATCCCAAACAAATTTAACGTCAACTTGTCATGACAAAGACAACTTCTGGTAATGTCATCTTGGTTAATGTCAAGTTGTCATAATAAGGACATCCCAAACAAATTTAATGTCACCTTGTCATGACAAAGACAACTTCTGGTAATGTCATCCTGGTTAATGTCAAGTTGTCATAATCAAGACAACCCAAACAATGTCAACTTGTCATTACAAAAACCAAATGACACTTAATGACAGCAGTCATAAACGTTTATGGCATGTACATAATGTTCATGACAGGCTCATGACCGTGTCATGTCATAGCTATGACAGCGTCATGTCACTCTTATGTAGACACCTTCAAGTAAAGTGTTACCAAATAATGTTTAATAAAGTTTTAAAGTTATTGTGTGAAGACGTATGTGACCACAACTTTGAAAAGGTGCATTGAGATTTTATTTTATCCGATGTAAATGGAAAAATGTGCAAATCAGTGAATAAAAACTGGAAACCAAACAGTTGTGTCCAATACTGACTGATTAAAGGAAGAAGTTTTAACAGATAGAAAGTGTAAAAACAGGCAGTGAAACCTTTTAAGGCTCGCCAGCTTTGTTATTTTCTGCATTTACTGAAAACCCGCAAGGGAATAAAACACATTTAGCTCCAGTCATTAAAGAGGAAAACGACTCCAACACGTCCTGGTGCGTCAGGACTTCATTACATACTGCCAGGCTGTTCTTTCACACTTTTGTACATTTCATGTTCTCCCAGATTTTAAAGCAGCACTAAAAACTCCTCTGCTGTCACCGATGGACACCGTGAGCTTGTGGGATTAGCAGAATATCCTAATCTGCTCCCTTTCACTTTGAGAAAATGGTATTACATAACGACAATTCCAACTCAGCGGGGTGCTAAAGAGGGTAAAATATGAGACAGCATGAATCAAAAGAGCCGAACATGTCGTGTTCTCTCTGGGAGTTAATCTGGTCACAGAACATGTTCTCTTGCCTCATGTGTTCATGTATCATCTCACTTTTTCACACAATTAGAAAGATGTTTTTAGAATATAAAAGAAAGAAATTACCAGAGGTGGGACCGAGTCCTGAGTCAAGTCCTGAATTTTGAGTTTCGAGTCAAATCAAACAAATCATAATCAGCCAAATGTGACGCCACTTTAACAAAAGCATAAAAACAAATTTACAAAAATCACGAATGCTTTGTAAAAACCGTAATTTGTTAAAACAAGTTTGTTCAAAGTTGTTGCTTCTCTGTCTGAAATTTTGGACCTGCGTGTTTTGCATACTGCAATTGACTTTTAGTTGAACGACAGTAACTTTCCTCCGTCCTCCATTTCTCACAAGTTTCACTGTTTTTGGTCATTTTATGTTCATTATTTCTGATGGGCAATGAAACACTGAAATGACCAAACAAGAAAAACAAAAGGAAAGAAGCCCAAACGTATCTGGATCATAAAGAAATGAAAATACAGAAACAACAGCAAGAGAAAATGCTGCTTTTATAAATGTGATGTTACCTTCACCTTCTGTGTAAATACATTACATCAAACAGTTGATCTGCAGAGTGTCATCAGAATTATACTGATTTTAAATTAATGCAAGAACCATGAACACTGCAGAGTATGAGCTCGTACAAAGACAGCAACCAGACTTTACTGGGGGACAGACTTTAAGAGGCAGGGACAGCATCACTGCAGTGTGTCTCATCTAACAGAGGGAGAGGAAGTGAAGCTGCCGTGAGTCTGAAGGACAGAACGAGGCTCAGGTGTGTTCAGTGAAGAGATGAGGGACAGGTGTGCAGAGTGAAACACAATCAGATGACTGACAGAGAGACTCTGAGGACATCTGGTGGACAGCAGAGGAATGACAGAGACAGGAGCTTCTCACTGCCTGATCATTTTAACTTCACTTTGATGAGTTTAATTTATCTGCAGATACTTTTAAAATTCTGATTTCATCGCTCTCTGGAGAAAGTCATGTTCGAGGAGGGTCAACATATAAAATGACAGCTTGATCAAACTTCAGATCAGACCTCTAAAATCAGGATTGTTCCATTAAATATCAGCAGTGAATAGACGACTTGACTGAATATAAACTTGCTTTGTATTGCAACAGTCTGTTAATGTCCCTGTGTGAAATGCTGCAATGACACAACACCATATGTCCTTAAACGAGCACGTCCTAAATAACAGTGTCTTATTCCTGTTGCTAAAATTGGTCAAATTTGTTTCCATATCAAACTACAAACATTAATAAGCGTAAATAAACTTGATTCAATCGTACAATGTGATCAGGTTTTGTCCCTTGTCCGCTTTTGTGTTGGGATCGGCTGCAGACTGACTTGGCAGAGATGGTTGCCATCTTGTTTTTACATGGATTAGAGTATTGTGCTCTTACTACCACTAGATGGCACAAAGAAGTGTCCATGAACGAGGACAAGAGGTCTGAGTGAAGCAGAATGATGTATAAGATGCAGCAATCCAAGATATAACACCCTCATATGAAGACGTAGGGTCTCAGGAGGTTCAGTTCAGTAGATCTTGAATACATCTTTTGATGCACCTGAACACATCATCAGTGATGTAACCTGGGGTCATTGGGTGTTTCGGGTCTTTCAACATCAGACACCCTCGCTCAGACGCCCTTCGGATCTCCAGATCCAGAGCCATCTCGAGGCTTTCTCAGCTGCTTCGGTGATGTTCTTGATGGCTCTGTTCCTTGCTGTTCCCGTGATGCCCAGTGTGCTAAAGGCTTTGTGGATTGAGAGCCCCACAAATCCTCTACTGCCAACCTCGATGGCATACATCTTGCCTTCCAGCCCTGTGCTCGGCAGTTGATGACCAGGTGTTCATATTTGGTCCTCTTCCTCCCCCAGGTGGTCCTCCCATGGCACTGTCAGCTCTGTGATGATGATGTTCTTGGTGCTCTCTGAGACCAGAAGGATATCTGGCCTCAGGTGAGGAGGTCGCTGGGCTAGGTAGGACATCATAAAGTGCCCGAATCAGGAAGGTGATGCGGTGTGGCTCAGCCTGCCAGAGATCCCTCCATGTGACTTTCCGGTCCATGGCCCTCTCCCATAGTGAGGTATTTGTGCTTCACTTGAGAGTATCATTTTTCTGCTGCTTTCTACTTCTACTCCACTACATCTCAGAGGGAAATATTGTAATCCACTTTTTTACATTAGGATTTGATGCATTTGCAAAATCGAAAATGTGCATATTGAGTCATTACAGTCTGCTGTGCTGTAAGAATATTCCAAATATCTTTTTAATTATAATTACATGTTTCAAGTACTTTCAAATGTTAATTATTGATAATTCTAGTGCAAGGTACCTTTTATTGTTTCAAGATCGTACAGAAATATTTTTTGGAGCTGATTGAAAGAGGAAGTGAAGGACTTTTATTTTCCACTCTGACCAGTTTCAGTCTTCCTTCTTCCTGTTTGAAATAAATATGAGAATGATTTGTGGGGAGTTGCTGCCATCTAGTGGCCATCTTTAAAACTCCATCATCCTCCTGCATGTTGGGACTGATGTCTGTCTGTCTACATTTTGTTTCCTCACTTTCATCACTGTTAAATATGAGATATCACCAGTGAGTGTTGAGAGGGAGACTCTAAGGAGGGTTCAAACTTCTAACCAATAGATATCTTCTCTGCTGTAATGTGCCGGGGCAGCAGGGTGAAGACAGCTGATGCTAACAGACTTCATAAGCTCATCAGGAGAGCTGGTTCTGTCCTGGAAGTGGAGCTGGAGTCTTCAGAGGAGAACGCTGAGAAAACTGAGTGACCCTGACCTGAGGAACCCACTGGTTGCTATTGGTTGTGAACATTAAATTGTTTTCTGTACTTAGTGTTACTGTAATTTGAGGCATTCTCTGGCACAAGAACTTACTCATCAGTTTTCTTGTGCTGCCTCCAGACGTCTTTCTGAAGTATTTAATTTTTTTTTTGAAAAACATGGGAAAAAGACAACGAGCAACTTGGTGAGAAATGTCCAACAAATTGCAAAAAATGTATAGATTCAGAATTAAAAAAAAAAAAAAAAAAAGACAAGGGAATAAAGTGCAAAAACTAAATTNTGTAATTTGAGGCATTCTCTGGCACAAGAACTTACTCCTCAGTTTTCTTGTGCTGCCTCCAGACGTCTTTCTGAAGTATTTAATTTTTTTTTGAAAAACATGGGAAAAAGACAATGAGCAACTTGGTGAGAAATGTCCAACAAATTGCAAAAAATGTATAGATTCAGAATTTAAAAAAAAAAAAAAAAAAAGACAAGGGAATAAAGTGCAAAAACTAAATTATTAAAATTATGTTACAGATTTTTTTAAATAATCTTTAAGCTCTTCTTCCAGGTCATTTCCTTGTCATTTTCAATTGTTCTTGTTGCAAACTTCTGTCCCAGACTTGTATCAAACAGTCCAGATTGTAATCTACAGAGCTGCTTCACACAAGAACAAAACCGAGCCACAGACTGGATTTGAACCTTTATTTATTTATTATTATTTTGATCATGAGAACATAATCAAGGACAAATATAGGAAAAAATATCTTTGAACGAACAGAGGAGAGCTGCGCAGGCTCTGAAGAAGCAGAGAGATAAATCACAGCAAACAAACGGAACAAGAGAAATAAAAAGTGCTTCAGGTTGGGTGAATACATTCCTCTGGGCCAAATGAAACTGTACATACGTAAGCATACGTATATATATATATATTTATATATATGGAGGAGAGTGTGTCGGAGCACCTGGTGCAAAAACAACCCACCAGCTGAATCAGCTGATGTAGCACCTGCACAGGTGTGACGGAGGGTTTGAGGTATTTCAACTACGCTGGGAGGAAAAGATCTCGGAGGGTTTCTGTAATGCCCATGCATCGCCCAGACTGGTCGGGCATGCCGTTTTGGTAATATTTCTGAATATACTTACATGTGTAATATACTGCTTATATTCATGTAACCCTTTCCAAAATACACAGGAAATATCTACGTAGGAAAACAGACTGTACAAAAAAACAATATCTCTGTATAAACATTAAAACCTTTAATATATATCAATATATCATTTATATACTGTATTCTTTTGGTCTGTAGTAAAGAGTACTAAAGTGATTCCACAGTAGAGGACGACGACACTCACCCAACGCACTGTGTGTTTCAAATATACATTCATGTCTCACTCGGCCACCGGGGGGTGCGCTCGTCGCTCAGCTACACTTTGGAAATATGCGAGAGAAAAAAAAAGTTCATGCCAAAGCCGTGAAGAACCATCTATTGCACATGTTTGGTTTCTGAAGGAATTTCAAAAATACCCGTTCAAACAACAGCGAGTCTTTAAACTGACTCTGTGTCGTCTGAGAAACATTTCAACGTCTGAGCTCATAAAAAACCTCTCAGGACAAAAGCAGAGTGTTTTTAGGAGAGAAATCAAATATCACATTTTCTTTTTTTGACAATCTGCCTCTTGTTTTTGTTTTCTGGAGATGAAGACCTTGGTTGTGTCAAATTGTGTTTTTCCTTTCCTGTATCACGGCAGACTGCAGCCGCACTGTGGGCTTTCACTTTGTCCTCAACACAACACACAGACACATTAGATTCATCTGTCAAACAACATCCAAAAAACAGAGTTCTGGAAACAGCGACGTTCATCTTCCTGCGTCAGTGTCTCTGTTGCATGAGGGTGTGTGACATCAGCTGTGACGCCACCTGGCACGTCAGGTAACCGTTCAGTTTGTGCCAATTAGCTCAGCACTGTAGAAATCTCTGCACACGCCCTCCTCATCCTGTTTTCAGTCACATCCACCGTCCGTTAACGAGACCAGTGAGAGCGGAATACTTTGATTGTGCCGGCAGGACGGTTGGACAGTAAAGTAACTAACATGACTCACATTTTCAAAATGAGAGCAAGAAACTCAAATTAAATTTTCGTATGGAGGCGGCCCCCTGAGGTCCTGAAAGATGATTAAAAGAAGATAATTGCACACACACACAAGAAAATATCTTGTGCTCACAAGTCATTCTGTCGCACAGAACAAAAACAATCTTGAGCATGCAAAATATGATCTTGTTCTTATTTTGCAAACACAAGTTATTATCTTGTTTGCACATACGATATTATCTTTAATGCGCAATAATGTTTGAATAAATTATCTCACAGAAAATAAACGATCTTGTTCACACAAGATATCCTGTATTGTGCATGAAAGACATAACCTTGTTCACAAAAAGTATTTATTTGAGCTTGCGAGACACGATTTTTAATCTTCAGGGAAGAAGTTATTATTCATTATTCATTCATTCATTCATTCATTATTCATATCGCAGCGGTGCCTGGACAGCGTGACGTGTGTGGTTGTGCTGCTGCCGTGGTCCTGCCAGATGCCTCCTGCTGCT